>NC_056735.1:1543873980-1544061480 GCF_019279795.1 Protopterus annectens
GAAAACAAAACATATAATTTAAAAATTATTCATTGTCCATTATTGGATCAGAGTTCTTTCAAATTTAATTTGTCTATTAACTCAAAATCTTTAACCACAGTTAACAGAATCCCAACTTATATGATACAAATCAAAGACATTCGGGACTGACTAAAAATTAGAAACAGTTCTAAATGTTAATGACAGTGAAGGAAGGCACAAATTAAATTGTCCTCCAAAACCCAGCCAGACAAAAACATGCCTGAATTGCCATTGCAACAATTTTATTAATTAAATTCAATTAATACCGTACAAAAGGTAAATATGAACATGTATATTCATCCAAGTTGCATACAGACAACAGAATAACATTTATTTTGTCAGCATGATAAATGTTCATCTTTCATCCCCAATACAAGCAGTATTAAAACCGACCACTTATGTTAAACACATCACAGTTTCCAAAGCAGCATATTGCCACTCATTTCTGAATGACCAACCATTAAAAGAAGGGGAGACAGAAAATGAGTGGAATTTGAGCTCCTCTTACTCTGCCCTATTAATAAACAACCAAGCCACCTATGCTAATGAACCATCTGATTCCCCAAAAACACGGGAATGGAGAGAGGGAGGGTTGCTTCAAGCCACACCAAAAGATGATTGGCTAAACCTTAAGACTCCAACACTTGCCTCACTTCTTGTCCTAATTCTTTCTTCATTTCCTCTTAGATTTAACTCTTTCCATTACAACTCAAATGTTTTCGTTTCTGCTCAGATTATTCAAACACTCCACACTTGTCCTACCCTCATCTGCCCCAGGTGTTGCCGAACAAATGAGTCTGCAAGTAAACTATATTTGTCCCAAGAACTCAACTAAATAAAAACACACAGACATTGCAATTGTCACCATTTTATTAATTAAAACCAATTAATACATTACAAAAGGTAAACATGAACATACATATTCATCCAAGTTACAAACAAGTAGCAGAACAACATCCATTCTGACAGGATAATAAATGGTCACCTTCAATCCCCAATACAACAAACATTAAATCCTAACACTCACTCTAAACACAATGCAGCTTATAAAGTAGTGTACCACTGCTCACTTTTCAATGACTAACCATCAAAGGGTGACAGAAGAGGGCTTCAAAATGAACCCCTCTTACTTCATCCATCAGCCCACCACTGCAGGCTGCCTCTCCTTGTTTCACCATTCCTTAACCAAGTCCCTCAAAATATTGAAAAATGAACAGTGAATGAAACCAGACTGTATCACTCAAGCAAACTCCAGTTATTCTATACCAAGAAGTATCCCTATCATCAAAATCTCGGTGATCAGTGAAATACAAACCTAATTTTAATTACCTGGGCACTCTGTGATTAACAAACCACCTAGCTGTCTCCAAGCCCTTAAAATTATATGCAGGTATCCACACCAACCTAGGAATACTCTCATACCAGATAATCACCATCTTTAGAAACCTTTGCTTCAGTTCTAATAAATCAGTAACAGTCCTGCCAACAATGTTCTTTTAGACAACTAGCACAAATCATTATCATCTAAATAAATAACCAAAAAGTATGGTATACCCAATGCTGTCTGTATCTCATCAAACTTCCTAAACAACTGCTGCAACTGGAGACCTTGAAATCCATGCCAAGAAACTTATAATCTGTCCTGGTCCAAAGCCAGCATTCATCCACCAGTCGAATTAAAGCTCTCTTTGCCACCCAGAGAACAGAAGGCAATGCTTCTACTGGCAAAATAAGAACAACTATTAACAAATTACAAATACAACTATTTAAGGAAGGATACAAAAAGCTTTAGATGACCACCCTGTGTATTAGCTCCAGAGATTTCCCCCTCCTTGGCCATATCAGATGCTCTACCTGTCTTGAATGAAGGTGCTGATAATCGATCACCAACAAAGCCTTGTCTCTTCAGTACAGTCCAAATCTTAAACACAACTGCACTACAACTGTGACCATCCCATTACCCAAATGAGAAACCAACTCATTGAATGCACCACTTAGCACTCTCTGCACCTGTCTTTTCCACCCTAGTGGACATAACAACCATTTTGGATTACAGTGCAACACAACCTGATGATCCCTATCTACCTAATCTGTTTTTCATCAATGTAACCATATCAGTAATACAAATATCCCTCAGCTGCAATGCAATGTTTCCAACACTTTCCTAGCCCTAAAAGCTGCAATAAACATGAATACTACCAACGATGCCTACACAGTGCAATCCACTTGACCAGTTTTATTAATCTATACAGCTCTTTCAACAACACCCCAATAATTATTTATTCAATGAAAAATGACTATCCAGTCTCAGACCATTAACACTCTCCAATCCCTTGGCTATCCTACTCACCATCCATACTTTCAGACAATCCCTTAATCCTTCCAACCTAGCTGCTGCAGTGAGCCCTGATAAAAGTGCCTTGACCGATTTAACTGCTTCCCCACAAAGCCAGTGTCGAAGAATATATCTCATCAACAAAACAACTGACTGGTTAATTTCTCCCACTGGCAACAATCTATCAAAAGAAGAAAATGCAGGTATTACTGCAATATATGCCTTCCATGTGGAATGTAACCACGATTTCTGAATCAGCCATCCCACTACACCCTTCCATGGTTACGTACCTCCTGTGGGAATAGCACTGGTTCTTGCCTTGCATCTGGTGCTATGGATCAAAATGTCTGAAGATGAAAATGAGAAAGACTGTCAGCTAGCTCATTAAAATGTCAATGAAGAAGCCTGGCTGAAAAGCTAAAATTAATTAATACATAAAATTAACATCTGCAAAATCAACAAAATGAAAAATGACCTTCTCATCTTCCTTGCCAAAACCTGTACAACCACCTTATTATTAGAAAGAAACATAATTCTCCTATTCTGCAAGCTTTCCTTCCAAACCACTGCTTCCACCCAAATTGGAATAAGCTCTAAAAATGCCACATCCCTTCTCCATTCATCCAGCCACTCTGCGGGTCAACTTACTGTAAAGTACTGCAAACCACAATGAGATCCTGATACATCCATAAATAAACGCAACTCCTCACAACAAGTCCTCCTGCCACATAAACATACCATTAAAACTTTACAAAAACAGCACCCTTAACTTCATATTTTCATTCACCATCTGATTAACCTAACCCAATGGTGCTTGCTCCCATATCTACTCAACAAATTAGTAATTGACAAACAAAAATCTTACCTGGACCTACCACCCTGTGCACAAAGTTCATTAAACCATACAACTGCATTACATCGTTAACACTCACCTTCCCTTTCCCTATGATCCATTCACTTTTATCCCTGAACTTTCTGAATTTGTCAACTGGAAAACAAAATAAATGCATCTGTACATCCACTGCTAGTCCCAAAAATTCAACACATGGCTTTCCCTCAAGCTTGTCCTGGGCTAGTGGCATGCCATGTTTCTACATTTTATTTATTTATTTATTTATTTGCCTTTTGTTAACATGTTAGTCCACTGGGCCAGGGACTCATTTTCACTGGAGACCCGAGGAGAAAAGCTCCAAAAAATGGAAGGCAAAACTACAAGACAAAACATACATGACAAAAAGTACATGATATGTGATAAAAAAAGCATGTGTGAGCAAAAAATACATGATAAAAGCAATAGATGGTAAAATAATGAAGGAGAAAAGCACCAGAAAGACATGATATAAACGCATGATAGAAAAGAAATTGAAATATATGCAGCTTTAATAACAATAACTGTTACATTGCTAGTCTAAAACAAGCAACTGTACAAAACAAAGGAAATGTTAATACTTTGGGGAAGTTACTAGAGAGATACATTTTGGGCAAATAAATCAATAAAATAAAGGCATTCAACTGGTGTGTAGAGAGGAATGAAGAGAAATAGAAGAGAAGGGAGTACCAAAGAATAGAATGTGTGATTAGTAGGAGTATACATAGTGGGGTGGGGGTGGTATAGCTAGATATGAGTGGAGAGAAGTAATGAAGAGGAGAAGAGCACTGGTGGCCACGGAAAGGAGATGAAGAAAGGGGGTAAGAGGTGGAAGAGAGTTGAGTTTAAAGAGTGCACAGTGAGGTTGCTATGGCTTCACTGGATTCTAAGTATATAAAATATAGGGAAGGAATAGTTTTGTAATAGGTAGCAGGATATTAGGTAGGGTGGTGGCAGGTGCATGAAGGAAAGTTGGTCAGGTAGTTTTTCAATTCTTGTTTGAAGAGGAGAGAAGATTGGATAAGTCATATGTTAGTTGGGAGTTTGAGATATGCACCATTTTATAAAGTAATCTTCCAATAGTTTTGCTAGTTTTATAGGTGTTAAGTACTGCTTGGTCAGTGCTATGGAGAGATTGTGCAGGGCTGAAAAGGGATAGGAGGGTGGACAGGGAGAGACAGTTTGCTGGTTTGTAGAGGAGAGAATGTGCTATTTGTAGTTGTGAAAGTTGGAGTAGTTGTAGGAACTCGAGCCATTGTAGTGTTTTTAGGGTAAGGCAGTGATGGGGCATGTAGAGGAGATTACAGGCAAATCTGGCTATCTGCAGTAAGTTTGTTTAAGTTTGGTTAAGAGATTTGTTTGGATGTATGTGAATATAGGGGAAATGTAGAGTAGGCAGGCAAGGAGATAGGCTTGGGCAAGTGTGGTCTTAGCTGTGATGGATAAGAATTGTTAGTGTCTATATAGTAAACCTAGATTGGTCTTTTTGATGAACTGTAGGATGTGATGGTCAAATTTCAGTTGGTCGTCAATTGTAATTTCTAGAAGTTTAGTAGAAGAGTCTACATGAATAATGGCATTGTCTAGAGAAGAGATATGGAAAGAGTTTTAAGATGGGATGCAGAATTTGGGATGGAAAGAAGGAGTTTTGTTTTCTTTGGGTTCAGAATAAGTTGGTTGTCAGTTAGCCAGTGTTGAATGATGTTAATGGAAGACTAAGTGAGACAGTGGAGGTCAGTGAGGTTGTCAGAGAGGGTAATAAGGGTAGAGCCATCAGCATATTGAATTAGTGATGAAGATGTGTGGGCAGAGAGAAGGTTGTTAGTGAAAATATTAACGAGAAGTGGGCCAGAGATGGATCCTTGGGGACACCAGTTTGGATAGGTAAGCCAGATAAGTAGGAAGTCTTCCAGGTAACAGATTGTTGTCAATTGCTGAGAGAGAACCAGAGGATAGTCGGGGTGGAGAGGTTTAGTTCATATAGTTTAGAGAGGAGTTTAGGGTGGAAGATGGCGTTGAAGGCTTTTGAGAGGTCAAGGAGGACACATGATATAAGTTTATTGTTGTCCCTTGCTTATGCTGCAGTCTGGGTAAATGATAAAAGAGCTGTGGGTGCGCTGTGATGAAGTCTAAATCCATGCTAAGAGAAGTTAAGGAGGTTTTCATAAAATAATAGTTTAGAAGTTGCCTATGAATGCATATTTAGAGAATGTTTGAGAAAAGGGAGAGGATGGCTATTGATCGGCAATTGGTAGGTTCGGTGGCATTACATTCCTTGTGAAGTGGAATAGTATAGCAGGATTTCCAGATTTCAGGGACTGAGGATTCTTTGATGGGAATCGTTAATAAGAATTGAGATGACATGAGCAATAGAGTTGGCAGCAAGTTTAAGAAACTTTGGGGGTAGATTTTCAAAAGAGAGTGAGCATAGTTTGAGTTTCAGCAGAAGGGATTTAATGTAGGTAGTGGAAACAGGTTTCAGGCAGAAGGCTGATTGGGAGTGGGTAGTTGAGAGGGTTAGGGTTTTTTTTGGTTGGTGTCTGGGGGAGGTTAGTTGTCTGATAGACTCTATAAAGTAGTTGTTTAGAAGAGTGGCAGTTTTAAGATGAGTATTGGTAGGGAAGGGGTTAGGGGTACTGGGATTACCAAAATGGAGCACACTATTCATAGTGTGCCAGAATTTTTTTGGATTAGAAAACTTGGTGGATTGGGCTTCGTGATAGAAATTATTTTTGTCTTGAAAAATAACTTTTTTAGTAAGGTTTCTGAGTTCTTTATATTTAAGGAGGAGAGAAGGAGATTTTTGACTTAGTTTCCCGGTGATATCTCTAAGTTTCATGGTGGAAAGAGTATCTTTAGAGAGGCAGGAAGTTTGATTTGATCCTAATTTTCCTATTGGGAGCTAAGGCATCTAGTAGGCTTAGGAAAATTCTGTTAAAATCAAGAACAGTATCATTTAGAGTGAGGTTATACAGGTGTGTCCAGTTAATTAGGAAGAGTTGGTTGTTGAAAGTTCCTATGCTGAAATTGGGCAGGTTATGGCAATTTCTGTAGAGGTGGGTTTTAGGAGTTTGAGAAGGTAGTCTTAGTATTGCTATAGGGAGGTGATTACTTAAAGAGTCCGGTAAGGTGGTGGGATAGCAATACTTATTGAGGCTGGAGATTAAGATCCAACTGCGGATGGAGCTGGTAGTTTTGTGTATGTGAGTGGTAGAGGAAATAAGATGACTGAAACCGTATAGGTTAATAGTAGAACTGAGGGAGTTGGAAGATAGCTTATTCCAGTTAATATTAACATTGCCAAGTATGATTGTCTCATGTGGTATATGATGGGAGATCCAGGATAAGATATTTTCAAGGATCAGAATGTTGTTGCCTGGGTATTTAGATGAAAACTATGGCTATTTTTTTTTTTTTATGTGGATTAAAGTGACAGTTAAGAAAGATTAGTTCTGCTGGGGAGAAGTCTGGGAGTGGTAAGGAGAGGGAGAGAGGATGAGATGCTATGAGTATAGTATGGCGACACCTACTCCTTTGGTAGAGAGTCTATCTTTCCATAAAATGTTGTACCTAGGAGGTAGAATTTCAGAGTTTGTAATATGAGGTTTTAACCAAGTTTCTGAGAGAGTTACAATGTGGGGGGAGTGGTTGGCAACCTTCTGTTATTTTGAAAGACTTTGTAGGTTTATAGAACAGAGTGATAGGTATTTACATGTGGAGGTGAGGGGTTGGTGCATTTTGGGTGTGCCAGCAATGTTAGTGTTTGTGGGAGGGGATGGGCCAGGTTTCGTATAAGTTTAGTAAAAAAAAAATGGTAGGTAGTGGACTTGAGTTATGTTTGGGAGAGGAGAGTGGAAGGGTGAAATGCTTTAATTTATGAAACTGGATAAAGGAGATAATAAATAGGGAGTGTGAGACTGGAAAGTGCAGGTATGAATAACAGGGTGATGCTGTGTGGGTGATGTAGGAGGGTAAAGTATGATAGTGTGGTGTGATGATAACCAAGAGAGGAGGAGTAAGGTGGGTATTAAGAGGAAGTATAGTAGCATCCTGTAACCTTGTATGGTTGCTTTGTGAGTGATGAAGGAAGTGATATTGTTTTTTGGGGCAGATTTTATTCAGAGATATATGAGTGTACAGTAGATAGAGTAGGGGGAGAAGGAGAATAAGAGAGTAGTAAGGACAGTAGTTGGTAAGAGGAAGGTGTATGATGAAGTTGGTGAGAAGATGAGATTGTTTTTTGTGAGCAGATTTTATTAAGAGATATATGAGGGTGCAGTAGATAGAGTAGATGGGAAAGGAGAATAAGAGATTAGTAAGGAGAGTGGTTGGTAAAGGGAGGGTGCATGCTGAAGTTGGTGAGAAGTCAGTGTAGAGAAGTGAGTGTCTATTAGTCAGTGTGGGTAGACTGGACTGTAGAGTTGTTCTACTGTGCTGGGAAGGGAAATGAGAGTGCGGTTAGGTAACAAGATATGATTAAGAATGGGCAGTGGTGAGAAAGTGTGGTTATTGGATAGTGGAAGGGTGATGGGTGGGTCTTTGTAATGGAGGTTAAGTATAAATGTAGAGTATGCAGGTGTGTGTGGAAATGGGGGTAGGGTAGGGGAGCAGAATGAGCCCAAGTGAGCTTGGGCGAGTTTCAGTGAGCTATTTTATGATAAAAAGCACTATCTCCCATGCCAAGCAAAAAGAATGGAGAGGAGCCAGACAGCAGGTAATGTTGCTGAGCAAATAGACAGAGGAGAAAAAGCTGATGTACTGGAATAAAAAAGACTACTAATGGGGACTAGCAAGTAAGGTTATAAGACTTGGGTAAAGATTTACAAGTATAGACAATGGTTAAAAATATAAGTTCAAATGAGCAAAAGGCTATATCTGAAAGCATACAGAGAAAACCAGACAAAAATAAGAAAAACAACAAGGGGCCCTGTTGGCAATGGATATCTTCTTAAATGCCACCATGCCTGATTCGGCTCCATTTTTGCCTTCCTCAGTGTGGAAAGTCTGCTTCATATCCAGTTCTACCAGCCAGGGGTCCAGACATTCTATGATAAGGTGTACTGAGTAATTTATAGAGGCATACAGCACTTGTGCTCCTGATCTAGAGATGAAAGAATTTATCTAATTTCCCTTTTTTAATTTCTCCAAGTCTTTTGGGTTTCTAATACCAGGATGGGAATGGACCCCATTCCTAGGTCAAGGTATAATTAAAGTTCATAAAATGACTATTGTTTCAATCTTTGATGTCATCCAGAAGTACTCTTCACAGCACCCACAATTTACCCAGTAATGACTCCGTTTGCAATTTGTGCAGAGTTACATGTGTTGGTAACATATCTAAGTATGATTGTAAATTCTTTAAGACCCTTTACTCCTACTACTACTGGAACTATCTGGTTATATTTTTTCTACATTGCCCTCATTTCTGCCTGCAAATCCTGGTACTTTATGACTTTGTGTCTCTCTATATGTAAGACACTGTAATCATTGGGTGTAAAATTTCAATAATCAATGCTACTTTTGTCTTCTTTTCATGGACCACTATATCTGTTTTTCTTGCATGTATTTTTGGAGCTGTTGGTAATGGATGATCCCACGTGATATAAACTTTATCATTTTCTATGATGCTCTGTGGCTCATGTTTCCAATGTTTTTCAGTTACTTCAATATTATAATGTTTGGACAATCCCCAATGCAACGATCTTGTTGCATTATTATGCCTTTCAGTATCCAGTCCTTCTGCCATTAGTATATCACAACCAGCAACAAGATGTGCAACTGTTTCCAATTCTGTTTAACAAAACCTACATTTGTCTGTTTCTCCATATTCAAGTGACTTTGTAAACCAATGTGTATGTAGTCCACTATCTTGAGCTGCCAATATTAACCTTTCGTCTTTTGGTTTAAATTCACCTTTCCTTAACTGTTCCAGCATTCAATTCTGATCCCATCATGGTATTAGAAACCCCAAAGACTTGGAGAAATTAAAAAAGGGAGATTAGATAAATTCTTTCATCTCTAGATCAGGTGCACAAGTGCTGTATGCTTCTATAAATTACTCAGTACACCTTATCATAGAATTTCTGGACCCCTGACTGGTAGAATTGGATATGAACCTATGAACATGAGGTTGTTCCAAGAGTTTCCTATACTTGCAACTATATTTATGCATTATCCACATCTCTTGCCCTCTCATCTGATTCTTCACCTTATATTCTTTCTTTATTTTGCTTTTTTGGCACATTCATTCGCTACCTGATTTTTATCTACTTCTGGTTTGATTTCCATTCCTGCTTGATGCCGATATGCTTGTGCTAAACTAATTAAACTAAGCAGAGACGTCATCTTAGACTTGTTCTCCTCATGTTTCAAAATTGTCACTACATTTGGGTCTTGTGAGGTCAGCAGATATGTATGCAGTCCCACTATCTCAGATCTATACATGTATTCAATTTTGAGGAGGCCCATACCTCCTTCAGAACAGGGAATATATAGTCTTGGCATGCACTGATTTTTATAAATCATTTAATGAGTAGGAAGCATCCCTCTTGTTTTCCTGTCCAAACTATCCAACACCTTTTGGGGTCAGTCAGTCACTCCAAGACTGTAAGTTAGGACAGGAAAAGCACATGTGGTTATAGCTTGGAGTTTGTTCTTACATGTCACTGCTATTTTTAGTATTAATTTAAACATTCTAAATTATTCCTTACTGAGTTTTATTCACATCTGTTCATGTTTTATTGTTGATCCTTCATCAGTTCCCAGATATTTATACATTTTCTGTTGTGCAAGTTTTTTTATATTACATTCCTGTCCCAAACTGATGTTTTCTTGGTGCTGCAGCTTTCCTGCACATTTATCAACCCCAAATGACATTCTTACATCATCTGAAAAAGTTTTGACCACTTGTAGTTGTGCTTTCAGATCCTCATCTGATGAACTATACAGTTTCAAATAATCTACAAAAAGAAGATGCAAAGTCTTTACCCTTTGTTGTTTTCTGGGAGACAAATTATAGCCATGACCTAATCTGTTAAGAAGACAGCTTAATGGATTATGCACAAGACAAAAGAGCAGTGGTGAAAGAGAGTCACCCTTTGAATTTTTATCCCTGGAATAATAATGTGTCCTTTATCATGGCTTAACTGCAGACTGGTTTGCCACTATTTCATGGTTGCTGTAATGTAGTTGATCAGTGTTGGGTGTATCTTATACATTTTTAAGCACTATTTTATCCATGAATGTCAGATACTGTCAAATGCTTTTTCTATAGTCTATTCATGGCATTTTTAGATTCTTCCCCTTTTTCCATTACTACATTATGACTTTACTTAACATCAAATGATCCTTTGTTCCATCTGACTATTTTTATTCCCCTTTTGTTCTATTGCCATGATTTAGTTTTCTTCTAAGTGACTATAAACTCTGTTGTCATCAGTTCCAGTTCATAGTTTATACATCGTCGGAAGGCAAGTTATTGGTCTACAGTTTTTAGGATAGCTTGCAAGTTTGCTGTTAAGTAGGAGTATTGTTTTTCTTGTTGTTAGCCAGGCAGATATTTGTTCAGGGTGTGCATATAAATAGCTCTTACTCATGGCTAAATCTTTATGTAAAGATGTTAATACTTTTAATCAGAAGTCTCTCTGCCTAATACTTCAACCCATTGCATATCCCGTACATTTGAACTTCTTATTCTTTTTTACTTATTGGGCGACCACGGTGGTGCAGCGGTTAGCATTGCCACCTCACAGCAACAGGTTCTCCGGTTCGATCCTCAGCTGGGGTGCTTTCTGTGCGGAGTCAACATGTCCTCCCTGTGGTCACATGGGTTTCCTCTGGGTGCTCCAGTTTCCTCCCACATCCCAAAGACATGCTGTAGGTGGATTGGACACTCTAAACTGGCCCTAGGTGTGAGTGCATGTATGTGTGTGTGCCTTCTGTGGAAGGTTGGGCGCTGGGCTGGCAACTCGACACCATAAAACTCCACTGCCGATCATGAGCAGACAGGTGATCCACTGTGGCGACCTCTAACCAGGAAAAGCCGAAAGAAGAAGATTCTTTTTTACTTATTCTATCCATTTAGCATCTTTGTTATGTTCCACAGGGACTTCATAAATATTTCTCCAAAATGTATCTTTTTTATCATTTTTTAATGGTATTTTTAATTCCTTTTGCCTTGTTTTTCAGTTCTCTATAAAATCTTTTGGGTCATGAATAAATTGCTTATTTTGTACTTTCCCTTTATATTTATCTACATATCTTCTAATGTTTTTCTGTCTGTGTTGATATTTTTAGTTTGTTATTTGCGATAGTGCATGATAGATCCTGATCTGTTCTGATATTGTGTTACTTTTATCACATCTATCTTTCTGAGTATTTTTGTTGAACTGTTCCCTCTTCTATACTCTTCTGACAGTGACACTTGTTATCTTAATTGCTTTATAGTTTTCTCTATTCGATACTTCCATGATGGCATTCAATTTCTCCCCTTCTTTTTCCTTACAACCCTATATTTTTGTGGTAAGATTTCATTTGTTATTAATTTAGCTGCACAGTAATATATCCTATTTACGTCTGTTATATCACATACATTTATGTGGACAATCCTAATTACTGTGCTCATTTGTTTTATCAAACTTCTAACTTTTTGAGTTTTATCGACTTTCTGTAATCTGTTTTTTTACTAATCTTAATATGTCAGTCCATCTCTATTAAATCAGGCAACTCTTTTCTTAGGTCATTTTCCTCTAAACTGAGGGCATATTCTTTGTTCTCCATTTCCTGTGAGCATTCTAAAGGTAGTTCCACAGCATGATCTTGTGCCACATTCTCTTTGGTTTCATCCTGTGCCATCCATTGCTCTTTCATATGGGAAGTTACTGGCCTATCACCCCACAACATTAGCTGCGTCACAGTTGCCACAGCTTCCTGTTCTTCCCCTTGAAGTGCAACATCAACTGGATGTTTGCACTGGTTTCCTATGGATGGCTCCACAGTATCTTCATTTGACAAATGATCAGATGTGACCCACTCTTCTGGTTTCTACTTAATTTGGGGATCCATCGCTCTATCCTGCTGTGATGTTTTTTGAATTAGATTTTAAACACTAAATCCTTCACTTTGCAAGTAATCCCTAACCTCAGTTTCTATTCCTTTAACTTCTCAATTACTAATTCTCTTTTATACTTTTCTTCTTTGTTTTCTTAATTTTTGTATTGTAAAATTTTTCATGTCTGGATGCCTTGGCCTATATTTCTCTTCAAATGTCTAATAAATATGAACCCCCTTCAGGTTATGATAAATGATGAATAAGACTAACTTACCTGAATTCTTCTTAGGCACTAATTCTAACAGAGAAATGTGATAACTATGACAATAAGGCACCTCAAAGGTGCCCAGAAGTCTCCCAGCCTAACCTTCCTTAGTAAGCTTCTAAACAGTATCTTTCTTTCCTTTGATTAAATCCAAATAATGACCTGGTACCCCACTCATCCCCACCCCTGACTTAATATAAGCCACCCGTGAAAATGTCAATCAATTCTTTAGCAACTCCAGCAACAAGAAAACCACATAACTGGGTAGTAAGCACCTGCACATTAATTGGTGAGTGAGAAAACCTGCTTCCCTGACTGTCCCTGAAAACATATCACACCTCTAATAATCTCTGCCTCTTTAAATGGGCTGTTTCACATTAAATGGCCTGTCCCCATCCTGTAGCATCAACAGAGATTGCCCATCTCCCCCTCATTGTGACAGAACTTAACCAAGCAGAACACAAGTGATTAAACCTAGACTGTCCAGGATCACCTACCCACATTAAAATCCCAACAAGTTCCTAATCTAGCCCCAGATTCTATCACCTGCCTACCTTGCCCCTTGCAATGCCCAACATCTTTGCAACAAGATATTAGCATGCCTTACTTCCCAATGCATGGTCTTGTTGACTGTTTTTCATTTTCAGAAATACTTGTTTATCACAGCCAGGCATTCCCAGCTCACAGCTTCTTTGCCTCCTGAATCACAAGAAAATATGCCAGCATAGGCAAGGCCTAGTATGTGTCTTTTTCCAAAACCACTGTCATGTAATAAACAAAACTCATGACCTAATTTTCCAAGATTCATGCCCTGAACTTAAATGGCCTCTCCCTTTCCAGAGTAGCCAAAGTGGCCACAAAATTCTTAGTTCCTGGCATTCCACTTCAGCTAGGGTCTTTACACACACCACATTAATCAGATGCAATATGTCAATGTACTCTCCCTTCCATATCTTTTCCTTCACAGATGAGGTAATGTGAGGTGAAATAACACCCCATACACTTCCCGTAGGAAAGTATGTGTTCTCAGCCTATCACCTGACTGCACACCCATATCCATAACACCAGTTTCAGCACTTGCCCTAACCCGTTATCCAGCCACCTTGAAGCTGGTTTTAATCTACCTGCACTTGCACCACTGCCTGTGCCTGCAGCACCCAGCTGACTCCTCACATCATGAACCTGCTCCTCAAAAGTCAACAACTTCTGCAATCCAGATCTCTGTAGCTCACCTAACACTCTTAGCAACTCATCCACTTTGTCAATCCCCCACCTGGATTCTACAGAATCAACAACAACCTGACCACTCTCACTATTACCTACAGATGGCTAGGTCCCACTGTCAAAGGTCTGCTGGCCCCTTGCCTAGTTGTTCCTGCTGACTTCATTGAGCTCTTCCCAGTAGTACTGTTGCTTTGCTCTTATGGCACTTTGCTTCTTCTTCCTCCTCTTGTCATCCACTCTGTGGAAGACTCCCCTTGTGACTGCCACTGACAACTCAGCATGTCTGAACAACTATCTAGGCCCAACACTCCTTCAGCGATAGGACCTTGGCCATCTGGAAGACAACAAAGGTAATCAACAACCACAATAATCAAGTAATCCGCAAGGCTTATACCTTCCCTCCAAAAATCCTTACTTCACCAACCTCCCCTGCCCCCATTTTGGCCTACCCCCTTCTGCTGGCCCCTCTCTTCTAAAACAGGGAACTCAAAAACTTTTCTAGCACCTGCATTTGTAAGAAAGACTACAAAAGTGAAGGCTACCACCTACCTTCACTGGTATTGACCAGACCACAATAAGAAGACTTACAACCAAATGCTTGCCATAATTTATTGACTTTGAACACCAGTGGATTGCCTGGGGGTCAAACTGTTATGTGATGCCCATTAACGTATAAGACCCTAAGTAAAATAGTGTTAACTCATAGTCTAAAATGTTCCAGATTAGATAATAAAAGCCAAATGTGCTCCCAAATTGTACTGCCCTATTTCTTAGGTTTAAGGTTAAAGATTTGGTATTTCTTTTATTGAATTAGGTTGCAAACTAGTTGATTTTACAACTGGAATCAAACACTGCATTATTTTTGCTGTTACACAGAAGTTAGTGCATTAGTATGCTAACCCACAGAGCAAGCTACATAATGATTACATGACTGATTGAAAACTTGCATGACTAAGCACCATTAGATAATGCAAAAACATGTAAAAGTTTTACCAGCAGTGAACCTGCACATGACGATGCATACAGTACTTCACATTATGAATAAGTAAAACTCCTATACTAAGTACCATCCCCCTAAACTTAGACATTATATCACATGCATATGTCTTACAAGAGAATGTTTTAACAGGTGATAAGCACACTGGCTTGCTCTAAAACACCACGCTGTCTGTCATCTCAGCCTTCTCCCTACCCCAGCCAACTAAGCCACCATCCACTGCAAGACTGTAACACTACTAAAACCAACAATAAATCAACCATATGTTTTGGGGGCTTCAGCTGTCTCCTCTCTACTATTCTCCCTCTTTTTTTTTTTAAACTACATTTGCTAAAACCTGATGTTGTATTGTCTTGGGCTTGTTTATAGTGGCGACCATGCAGTTCTCCCCTCCCCCCTCCTGCTGAAGTTAAAACAGCAGCACTTCAGGCCATGCACACTCTCATCCTCTCCTCCCCTACTGTAAAATGAACAAGTTGGAAACATGCTGCCATTTAACTTGCCTGTGTAGGAAACCTGCAACCACTCAAACAAGTCAATGCCTCTCATAACTATTAGCACAATCCTTACAATACCTAACATCACAGCAGACAACGGCTTAAACTGAGTGACCATTTTATTAACTATCATGCATATCAACTTAAAAGCTACTAAAATTAACAGGATCAACATTAACATACATTGTCTGAAGGGTATGAAGCCTAAAGGTCCTATGCATGTGACTATTTAGCAATTCCAACCATAGTGATTTGCCAGAAAGCCTACATTTTCCCCAAGGAACTTACCAAACATGAGGCAAAAATCTGGACATTCAGCAACAATCTGAAGTAATGAGAGATATGAATAAGTCCGCCAATACACTGTACTACCATACTTCCAAAACAAAAGGACTTGCTACAAGCCCTGAGTGCAATGTACAGCACTAACCTATCCAGGCTTTTGTAATAATAATAATAATAATAATAATAATAATAATAATAATAATAATAATAATAATAAAAATAATAATGGTTGGTTGCTTCAGGTCATGGGAACATCATTCTTACAGTGTTCCTAATTGACTGCACTAAATTAGCCATGTTGAACCATACTTCAGACCTATCATGCAATTTAACAGGACCTTAAATGAGGGACAGCCCTAAACCCCAGCCATCATCTCCAGGAAACATGCAGCCATTAATCTGGTTAAAAAAATTTAACAGCATACCTTACCTCCACCACCTATAAATTTACTGTAAGTAATTCTTTACCCTGCTGAAGGCTACAGAGTACCAGGTCTCACAAAGACTACTGTTCTCCTGGACTGGCTTTCTAATGTTGCATCAAACCACACCAAAAAGCCTTGGCTAAAATCAGCCTAGACTTATAAACCTTAACCTCCACCCAACACTTCACTTCCTGACCTAACCCTTCTTCTGTTTCCTCTTAAATTTAACCCTTCGCACCCCAAGTGAGACCTTGCCATTCCTGCACGAATTATTCAAACACTGAACACTCACCCCCACCCCACCTCCATCCACCCCAGCCATCTCTGACCAAATGAGTCTGCAAACAAACTATATTCATATTATGGAATGCACTTTTGCATATTGGAAAATTATTGCCAGTTTGTTTGTTTGTTTGTCTTTTCGGCTTTTTCCCGGTAAGGGGTCACCACAGCGGAACTCCGGTCCGCTAATGATTGGCAGTAGATTTTGACGAAATGCCAAGGTGCCAGCTTGACACCCAACCTTCAATGAAAGCATGCCCATTTACGCACGCATGTCTTTCGAATGCTACCCAAACATGGAGAGGACATGCAGACTCCACAAAGAAGGCACTCCCAAGTCATGCCGAGAATCAAACGGGAGAACCTCTTGCTGTGAGTTAACAACGCTACCACCATACCACCACGTCATTGGAAAATTATTGCTAGTACAGAGATTAAATAGACACATAAGATAAACTACATGTTATTAAGCTATAAGCTCAAAAAGAAGATAAGTCACTTATGAGGCAAGTTAAGGACTTACATAGCAGTTATTAACAAGTTTAATATCACAACATTAGCTCTATGAAGGTTAATCTTTGTTTAAAAAAAGGGAAAGAATTGAGTAATTTATGTAATTTATGCTTCACATATGCTTAGCTTATGTGATATATAGCAGTATATGTGAAGCATGATGTTTGTTAATTTTAACTTGTTAATACAGTTGGATTACTTTTATATAAATGTAAATGTGCCTATGTCACAATTAATAATTCAATAAAGGTGTTAAAAAAAACTTTGCTAATATACAATGAATTCAAAGGAATGTGTCATTTAATGAGAACAAAACCCCCTAGCAAAATCAAATCAAATGAAATTGATTAAAAGTTTCAGGAGAAATAAGATGCAGTCTGATGCTGATGATATCCCTTGAAAGTTTTTAAAAGATTAAATAGTAACAATAAGCCAGAACCAACAGACAAGAAAACTAACAGTAGACTTTAAAAGAAGAGTAGCAAAAAAAAAAAAAAAAAAAAAAAAAAAAAAAAATATATATATATATATATATATATATATATATATATATATATATATGAAGTTGATGCCCATACTTAACTTAGACCCATAGAAATTTTAAAAGTACAGTAGAGAGTCGATTATCTGAAATTTGATTATGAGAAACGTCAATTATCCAAACTCAGTTTTTGGGTAGGAAAAGTCATAAAGTCTGAATATGGAAACGTTATATGTGTTAGCTTGTGCATGTTTTTTTGAACTTGTAGCCTGCTTGTGTGTGACAATTATTCTTTATTATCCACTGAGCTTGCTGAATGGTTGGAAAATGTGTTTCCTGAGTGCAGAAAAAACAAGATTTTAGATGTTTTTTATCCAGTTCAATGTATGTTTGATTATCTGAATAATTTGATTGTTGGAACTACCATTGGTCCCAATTAGTTTAGATAGTTGACTTTATATTGTAAAAAGTCAAGTAAGGAATATAAAACTGAATATAAATCCACAAAGTACTGGAACTATTCCTGAAATATAGAAGAACTTTCTAGCTAATGCCATGAAAATTCTAAATAAAACATTTTTGGAAATACAAAACTGTAACATGATTCTACAATCCTGGAAATATTCATTAATATTCTCAATTTTTAAACAATATAACATCCCCACATTCTGCAAAGATTACAGACCTATTTCACTTTAAATCCATCACTGCAGAAAGAATGACAACTAGACAGGCATTCTCACATACTTTGTTTGATGTTCCAGTTTTAAAATCAAGTGGTGTCCGTATTTTTGTAGACAGAGGTTCATGTTTTTATAACAAGTATTATAAATTTAATAGTTTTGTAAGAGCAATACAATGCGAATAGCAGATTGTTTTGTTTTATGAAATTCTCTATTTTTAAGTAGAGCGAGTGGACTTGTTTTTTCAATGTTTATTATCGTTTTAGGGTGGTTTTTACATAGCTTCAGTTTTGTGAATCCATACCCTGGTGATCATGTGATTATAATGTTTTAATATAAGTAGGGATTCTAATGTTGTGACGTTGTATCCGTTCTGAAGAAGTTGGTTTGTGCGACTGACGAAAAGCCTGTGTTTTTTGTGCTTAAATAAACATGTTTTTATTTTACATGCATCGGGTGTTTTATCAAGCTTTACCAAGCCTTCTGGTGGGTTACTGGAGAGTTTCCACCTTTTTTTGTTTTCATTAGTTTTATTCAGTTTGTCTAATGAAAACTCATATACCAGAAATTGTAAATTACGATTAAACAGAATGCATCATATGATGCATCCTACTTATTCATAGTGCATCATATGATGACATTAAATGAATTTCTAACTATGTTAGATTTTTGGTAATATTCCAAAAATATAAAGTATATTTATAAGCTCAGATATAGAAATAAAATTTATTCAGTATGTGTGAGTATTAACCTACAGTTTTAGATGATTTGGGATTTCCTGAAGGATTTATTAAATTAGTCAGAGGACTCTGATTTATTAATATAGCATACATTAAGTCAGGTTCTTACTTGTTGCAATCCATAATCATTATAAATGACACAAAATAGGGTTTGCATTGTCTTCTATACAATTTGCCTTACCAAATGTGGTCTTTATCGTCAGATATAAGACAAGAACAAAATATCTCAGGTGTCATGTTGGAGGATTTTTTATAAATCTAAAATTGTATTATTTTTTGATGGTATTCTATTAACTTAACACACAACTTTTCTTTGATTAAAAATATAGTATTATATAATAAGACTATGCCTACATGAATCAGAAAAAAATCATTACTTTTTCTATACTTAGGAACTACATTTCTAGTATGTGTGTTGATAAAATTGTCTTGTTTTAACTTTTTTACCTTTTTTCATTATATTTTAGCAGATAAGTGAGTGCTACACCAAAGGCGCATTTCCTATCATGACCTAATTAAAGAAAAAAAAACTGCTGAGAGGAGAAAGTACACAAGTAAGTACAGACATCATGATGACTCACATTAACAAGGTCATTTTAAGACTAATTATAAGAACAACATCTAACTACTGCAAGATAAAGAGAATGAATACTGCTTACAAATCAAACTAGGGGATTCAACCAACACTTTATAAATCCCTTTACCCTGAACCGATAGGATACATTCATTCTACATCCCTGAAAATAATGATAAAATGAAATGCTCATAGATTAGTTCACGTGACCAGGTACTAGTAAATAGTTAAGATGAAAATGATTAAATTAAGAGAGTAAATCAGAGTGGGGCTGGGTTAAGAGATTTACAGAGATCATTTTAAAATTATGAATGAAACATAAATATGTATATACTCTCTTTGCAGTTTTGCATGTGATTGAAACATATTGCTATAAATAAATAAGTATATGGAGGTTTAGACAATAAAATGTTGCTGAAAATGTTCAGTCATTAAACCTTATTATGCTTGATAAGGCAAAATACTGTTAAGGGGCTTATTAAAGCTGAAAATAACAGATTTTATTTGCAACTACCAAAAGAAGGTAGTTCAAAAGAATGGAGTTTAGCACAAAAAAAAAACATAGATGTCTAGTGATTCCAACCACATCATGGGATTCAGCAGCAGTACCCAAATAGCTGAGTAGGATGGTTGACTTGGCTGACAGTGGCCCTGCTGCTCTTTGAAGATAAATGAGTCTCACATTGTGCAGAACTAAATACTTTAGAACTAAAACCTATACCTTAACCACCATAGCTGCCAGAAGCCAGTGGACACACTATGGCATAAGTATGATATGACCATGATGGGGTAACAGCCTGACTTCTGAGCTCTACTTCAACTGAAGACACTCATGGTCTGAACCAGGAAACTTCACATAAACTACATCAGGAAAGTTTATGTATGTAGAAATCATTGTGTAATCCACCACTGTGAAGTTATCAGGTAGCAATACATATTTGTTCTTGGTGATATTACTGAAATTCAAAAAATGTCTCAACAATAAAAACACTTGACACCAAGCAGAGTCATATCACTTATAATTTCCTGGGATTCTGTATCTTGTTAGACCTTGAAGTCTATTAGTCCCATAAATAATGACTGGATTAAGGCTAGCTATAAGATGTGGACAGTTTGGTATTTTTAGGTAAGACATTGGATAATTTCTGATAACTCAGAATTTTACATCAAAACACATTTTCAAAAGAAGGATGAAATGTAGTTTTCAAGTGAATGATGGCAATAAAATGCCCCTCAGCCCTTCCTTTGTGTGACATCCCATAGCTGATGCCCCATAAAATGTGCATAGCACTGACAGCAGAACATGGACTGATATTGTTATTCATTACACTAAATCTGAAAGAGAGCTTAAGGAATGCCAAGATAAAGTAAAAGTATTGATGCTTCTCAACCAAGAGATCGTTACTTTCCCTAGCAAGGGCTATCTCCTACTTTGCTGAATCTAAAAAAGCAGACTAAAACAAATCAAGGAGATAATGAGCTCTTAAAATGATTCAGTTTCTCAATAATTTTTCCAGTAAACAGAAAATAAGAGATGAGATGATAAGCTTCAATTATGAAATTATCTAAATCTTATAGGTTCATAGGTAAGTACTAAGCTATCTGCCCAAGGGCATTTATAAGCTTAGCCAGTGTCTGTTGGCTTTTGCCACTCCCTTAGATTAGCTCCCTGTGCCTCTGACCAGCAGAGTCATTAGTTCCCTGCACCTCTGTCCAGTAGAGCCACTGCAGTGATCCCTGGGG
Source organism: Protopterus annectens (assembly GCF_019279795.1). Taxonomy (NCBI): domain Eukaryota; kingdom Metazoa; phylum Chordata; order Ceratodontiformes; family Protopteridae; genus Protopterus; species Protopterus annectens. Next base: position 1,543,894,963 of record NC_056735.1, read on the forward strand.
TAAATTTTCTGTTTCCCATTCACCCATCAAAGTTTCTCTTGAAGAGTGCTAGTGAAAGGCTCTACCTGATGTATATTGGAATCTTGTTCCAAAGCATGGCGAGTCTCTGGTTCAGGAATCTATCCCTCCAACACGTCCTATTTATTGTTGTGGTAAGGTTTATATCCCTAGAGTGTGTGGCTCTCAGGGATTTGTATTTTTTTAGGTGGCGCATATCCATCAATTCTGGGTTGGACATGGCCTTGTATGTCAAGCAGAGATCACCTCTGAGTAAGCAGTATGCAACCAAGTACAGCTGTAGTTTCTTTATTCGGGCTGCATAGGTCATCTGTTTGAGGCCAGTAATCCTCTTAGTGAGGTACATCCCAATGGGGGCATTGTATTCCATAATGGGTCTAATAAGTGAAGAGTAGAGAGGCACAATAACCTCCTTTGTTGTGGATGAGAACCCTTTTGAGATTAGGTGGGCCACGTAGAAGGATTTTCTAACCACCTTGGCAATATGATTATCAAAGGAGAGATTGCTATCTACTTGGGTCCCCAGATCCCTTATTACTTTTTCTGTATTTAGGGGACTACCACCTATGTGGTAGTTCGCGGGTACTTTGTTTTTATATCAGAAAGATTAAAGAGATAGAAATTAGCCCAAAATGGCCAATAAAACTACAGTTTCTGGGCAGAAACCACTCCTCCAAGGGCAAGTAGGCTGTTCAGGGCTCTCCACTCTCACTGGTGAACAAAGAAACTTCCTTTTTGCCCAAGTAAAGTATGACCAAACACAGAAGCTTAAACACAGTCCAGGTATCAGTAGGTATCTGAAACTGGACTTTTCTAGCTTAATAAGGTGGGAAAATAGCATTTACTTATGATCCTATAATGACTAGATCCACAATGGATCATTGGTTGGAACTAGGGATACTCCTCAGAGATTTTATTTTCTGAGCAGGGTATCTTTTTCCATTAAGATTCAAGTAGAAGACTTGCAATCAGAGGCTGAACATTTTTCCAGCTAATAAAAAAAGCCTGACTGCATGATCTGCTTGCCACTTGGAAGACTACAGTTGATTGATTCATGGCAGAAGAAGTCTTCTTGAACAAAATCATTGCATTATCAGATGAGGCCTTTGGCAGGCAAACAGAAGAGTGATCATTTATTTTCATGTTAACATTTATTATCATGTTTTCTCTCTGCAGTGACTGTCTGACCTTAACATATTTTCAACAAAAGTTGTACAGCTCCAGGATACCAGGAATCATGTGTTCCAGTAGAGGTAGGATGCAAATGAAGTGGGGTGAGCTGATGGTCAGAATGGCCTTAGCATTAAGTGCAATGTGGCCACATTTAGCTGAAATATCAAATCCCTGCAAAGATTTGTAGAAGGGGTGTAGTGATAACAGCCCAAACAGACCAGAATCCCTGCTTTATTGGAAGGAATTATTTGCCAAGAGTCTTATTTAGTCACATTTTTTTGTCATGTAAATGTTTTCCTTAGAAGGACTGTGAGCCTTTCTTTTTCTTGATCTTCATGAAGGCAGGATATTTCTGATTTCCCAAAGTGATTACATCACATGGCATACCAAACACTACCAGTCTTTATTATCACATGTCACTTTCTTCTCTTAAAGCAGTACATGAAGAAAAATAACACCCAGATAAGAAGGTAAATAAAAAAAATCCATTTTCAAACCCAAGACGTTCTTAAGTGTTTTACTAGATGATGAGAGTATAATGAGGATGAAAGAGGAATGAAAGAACAAAAGACCTTTAGTCTTACTGTTATGAGTTACTTGCAGCCATCTTTCTGCAGGGCCTTCCTTCTGATCCATTAAATTACAATGTGTAGAACAGTGTGACTCTTAACAAATGGCCATAATCTAAATTGTCTTTTACCACCTGGATAATTTAACCATATAAATAATGAAACAAAAGTCATTAGGTATGAAATACTTGCTAGCAGTTATTTATGTATTTCTACCACATTTAGTAGTTTTACTGTGTGTATTTTTTAATAAAATATTTATTTTCAAGAGTGTTAAGTGATCCATTGTTAACTCTGACTCTTAAAAAATAATAATAACAAAATGTCTTTGAAACGTATCTCATGCTGAAGTCATAAATGTACTATATATTGTCTTCCAGCAGACAAATGAGCACATGGCTTCCAACATCAATACTATATCTGTTTCTCTACAGGTAAACTGTAAAGGATACATTGCAGGGAATAAGTAGGCTAAGGCTTCTCTGGAAAGACATAAGGGATGAAGCCCAGAAGCCATCTGTTTCAAAAAATAAACCTTGTAAAAGTGCACAAATAGTGCAAACAGGAGGAGACAGACAGACAAGCACAAAGCCTTCTTAAACATGTACATACTGTGTTCTTGCAGCCTTGCAGCATTCAGGCTATATTTAGTACAGGTAACAGTTATGAGACTCTAGGTATAAAGATGTTGACCTGTAGTTAGGCATGATATGGTGAGGAACCTTATCTATGGTGACTTGCACATGAATGAGCTCCATGGTATCATCCTGTTTAACTAAACAGGAGGTGTATTTGTTGCTAACATAGATCGAGATACCTCCACTTCAGCCCCAGTTTGTGCTCCTGTTGTTTTAAATGTGTGGAAGGTACTACAGCTTTGCACTTGCACGGTACTTTCTAAGGCTTTAAGCCATGTCTCGGTCATGGGACAGATGACTACATTTTACAGAGTGAGGGCAGCTTGAAGGGTGTGGAGTTTTTTGTTTAGGCTCCTAGTATTGAACAGTAGCACTGCAGGGTTGCTTAGAGCCTTTTCACTATGTTGGTCGATTTGTCCTTTTGACATTGCCTAAAAATGTTCTATGAGGGGGTTAATAAAGTTTTAGCTAATTTCTGAAAGCATAGGTAAGACTGATGCAGCTCATCCTTGGCAAAACAAAATGGTCTATTGACCATGTCCTCCCATGTGGACAAATACTGGATCACCCCAGAGTGACACCCATAACTAAGCCAATTATTAAAATACTGTGGCATCATCTTTGGTGAAGGAAGAATGCTGCTTAATACAGGGCTCATATCTGTCTGTGACACATATTCTGAGAGATCCATTATGTCTCTTTTCATATAGTCTAGTGGGGTAAGTCTCAGGTCATATGCACCCACATGGGCTATGATAGAATCACATAGGCACGTGGAGTGTAGTGACATGAGACACTGTGTACATGATATTGAGGATCTCGGCTGCAGATAGGCAACTAACCATTCATTATCTTCTTATCCGACCTGGTGAGTAGGTTATCTGTGTGTCTCACAATGAAGTCCCAAATGACAGAGTATTAGGTAAGGTATATGCTTGCCTTATGGGCTTTGCACTTGTGAGACAATTAGGTGTGGGCTTATGTGAGATGTTTCTTGTTGCTTTTGGTATATATTTTAATGATTGCTGAGGAGTGTTGTTGCTGTTAGATGGCTTTGGAGGTCTTTCAGATTTGGGAAGGTTTCTTTTAAGTGCTTCAGAATAAGACAATCTGTATGTATGGTGAGTGGTGTGTGTGCGAGGGATGTGTTGCGAGAGTTTTTGACAACTTCATTTACATGTGAGATTTTTACCTCTGAGGAAGTTGTGTATTTACATCTCTTGCATACTGTGTTATCTTCTTTAATGATTAACTGGTTGTCTGCGAACATGAGGCATTTGCTATATTGCCGTAGGATGCCCGAATGTACCAAGATGGCCACAGAGTCATCTGGAAATTGCATATCCATGGTATCCAGTCCGGTAACAGAATGGGTTGTTTGGATTAAGGATTTGGTTTTAACAAGTTAGTTTCTGGGGTTAAGAGCAAGATGTTATATACTGTTAGAATATGGCAGTGCCATTTCATATGCAAACTAATTTTTGGAGTTAAAGGCGAGATGTAATACAGTGCTAGGTTATGGTAGTGCAATTAGATGGGCAATGCTAGCTGATCTAAGCTAACTCCATGCAGTGTCATGCCGATTAACAGGTTTCAAACCAAATCCTAGCTCTATAGGGAAATTTTATTGTCTAGGCATTTGCTACTATACAGGGCATTACTAACCGCTGCTGTTTGGTGAGCAACTTTGTGCAAACTTGCCTGATTTGTAGCAGAGAAAAAATGCTTGAAAACTGACACCTATGCCCTTGAGCCAATAAGCAACCACATTTTGAGCTCCCTGGAGTGCTTCACAACATAGGGAGACCAGGTAAACACCTTCTGCCACAAGTTTGATGATCATCAAATTTCTTAATGTAAAAGCAAAGCAAAAGCAGCTCTCAAGTGTAGTGTAAACAACAAACAACTACTAACAATTATGTCCTTGGCTAATTCTCTCTTCTGTAAGGTGATTTATAGGCAAACAGAACTAGAAAAGCCAAAACAGAGAAATGACTGTGTTTGCCTCAAAATTCAATAAATGCTTCGGACAATACTCAAAAGCAGAACAGGTGACAGCATAAAGCTAGTACAAGTGTTGTAAATCAAGAACATATTTTTAACTGAAATTGGATGGCACTGGATACAGTTGAAACACTTGAAAAGAGTTACAAAACTTTGTGTAAGAGAGTCACAGTCTTGTACACAGAGTATAACACACTTTCTCTATCTATGTGTGTATATATATTACAAATTACACATTTCCATTGGTTGAAATAAACTATTTATAACAGAAAATGTTTATATACTCGACATTAGTAATGCCAATTTTATTTTTTCTTGTAAGCATATACTGAAGGAAAATAATATGTAGATTTGAATATCCATATATCCACAGATGTATTGAAGAGAACATATTTTAGGTGGCGAAAATGTAAGGGAGGAAGGAAGGGATGTAAAGGAGTAAGAATAGTTTATGCATTTTAAGGACAGACAGGGTAGACTTCCCTCTATCATTAATCACTTGTAATGTAAAAAAAATGCTGAATCCAGGAATGAAGGCAGACAATCACTTTATACAATAAACACTTTTGTTCCTTGTAATGTATGTAGCATGGTGATGCAGTTTTGTCAATCCCTGCCATGAGTAAGTGAAAAGAGAATCTTTGCAGTAAGCTTGTTTGCAGCTACAGGCCAGTATTTGAACTTGGATGAAAAACAGTCATTTACATGTGTTTAGCACTAAATAAAATATCACTTATGTGCACATTTGTGTATTTATGTGTATGTCTTTCTTCAGTCATTCATAAATGATTTATTGAATATGTTAGCCCTAACAGGCCCATGGTGCATTCCCAGGGGAACCCCAAGGTGGTAATCATACTGACTAGGGGAAATTTGCTCAGGGCAACAATGAAATTCACTAACTCCTTTTGATAAGTGCCATGAAACCTTGTAAATCCACCTGAGATATAACTAAATGAGGCAGATGAAACTGTGGTTTAACATTTTGTGCAAAAGATGCAGTCTTCAGAGTACAGCACCCCCTTATTTTGCACTGCAATGTCAGTACTGAAAAATAAATACCAGCACACTGTGTTGAAGCAGAACCCACACTCTTCTCGTCTTCCATCAAAAATGAATGTGTTCCCTGCTGAGCCTTTTAACAATATACCTATGACAGTGCCTCTTTACTTGCAATAATTGGAGGAAATAATGTCTTTTCTCAGCCACTGCATTAAATTCATATGAATAAGTCTAGTGATAAAGTACAGGTGAATGAAAAGTTTTGAGGAAAAATGTTTTTTAAAACATAATGGACTGGTTTCAGTAACAGCTGTATAACAGCGCGCTATTTTGTATTCGTTAAATGACACTGCATGACATGTAGAGCTGTCAGATGAAGGGAAATGGTAGAATATGCTAATGACAGCATAAAAAGCCAAAATATAAGCCAATTAGCCAATTCAATCTGGCAGAGCTATGCGGGAAGCTATAAAGCAAGCATATGCACTCAGTGTAGTCTTTTGCTCTGTACATCAAAAGTCTTTAGAATACAGCATGATTACACTTAAAATAAGAAAAAACATGTTGGGGATAGCTACTGCTATTATTATGCTGTATGTGCTACAGACTCGAAATTAAGGTGTTGCTGCTTCTGCTGCCAGACATCTACACAGAAGAAGAAGGGTGTTTTGGTCCCTGTTTGACTTACTACGGACTGCATGACACAGAAATTGCTGAGAGATGCAGGGTGGACAGGGAAACACTGGAGAAATTATGCTATTTCTGCAGCCCCCACCTCAGATCCCAGGGAAATTATAGAGAACCCAACCCAATGAAACACAGATATGTGTGGCATTATGAATACGAGTACTTTCCAGAGACCCACAGGGGATATATTAGTGGGTGTCACAAGCATCAGCCTGTAGAATGTTATACCTGTTTTTAATGGACTACATATACGGGATCACATCTTTTTCACATACACCCCACAGGAGAGAACAAGAACCATGCAGAATTTTTATGCAGTAACACACTCCCCTGAAGTATTGGGGCCATAGAGTGCACTTACATAGAAATAAAAGCTCCACCTGGTGAAACAGGGAAGGAGGTACATCAAAAGAAAAGGTTTCCCCTCTATCAGGTTGTCAGTAATGCCCAAGGAGTCATCTACAATGTCTATGCAGGCAACCCAGGCATGCTCTCCAAGTAGTCACTATTGGAGAGTAGCCTTTGTTTTGACAGAAAAATATCACTGAATCATGATTTTATTTGACCAAGGAACATTTCCTAGTATAGGCAGACCAGATGAAAAATCATGTCCACAATTTCCCCAACCTGTATTAAGTGTTTCAACAACTGATTCATGCAATAATGCAAATTATTATAACATTCCCATTTTAATGGGTTGACTTTGATTGAGATACCATTCTTTGCCTGTACTATCCTTCTTCAATCTTCTCTTTTGTCATTAAGATTTCTTTCACTTGCTTTCTTGTTTTAAAGTAATATTCTATATTCTGCACTAGTTAATTTGTTGGTTTAAAATGAATCAACAACAACAAAATGATTTACCTTATAATGAGCCATTGGTGCTGCGGACTATCTCAGGTAGGTTACTTCTGTTTTAAGTATTCTCATCAAGTTATACATAACTTAATGTACAGAAATACTAATGAATAGTGTTAATGCATGTTCCATATGAAAGTTAGAACACAACCTGTTCTGACACCATCTGTTACCTGATTTCTATGGACATATTCAGTGAGGAAAGTGAAGAAAAAAATCTGATATTGCTTGGAACATACAGTCCATGGAACATTCTGTCCTTTTTCTATTTGTTAAGTAGTATTTACCTGCCATGGTTAAAGAATATTAACTTGTAGTCTGAATGTTTTATACTTGCTGGCAAAGGCAAAGATGTGTTATTAAGAACAGCATCAGTACAGTTAGGCCTTTATAATTTATTAGTGAAAATTAAAGTGGTATTACTCATCTACCTGAGGCAAGCATAACATTACAACTACAAAATCACCCCTTCATTCTTACTTCAGACAATGATCATCTTTATTGTCACTAGCAGAGTATTTTGAGTCAGTTAAGGTAGAATTTCGAAACCTTGACCTTTCTTGTTAATGCTGAACTCTAAGTGTGCATCTTACAACCATATCAGTTTTGTCTTGTAATTACTTTGAAACCAAATAAAAAGCCACATGACATAGATATCAAAAATAGAATTTAATGGGTTGGCAAACAAAATTCACTTTTCGTTAAGCAGTAATAAATTTACGCAAACAATGCCTGTTTTCACATTTTCAGAATTGGGTTCCCTGCCTTTGGAAATCAAGTGTCATTCACTGCACAGTATTTTCCACATTGCTGTACATCAATAGTAAACAGTAATGCGAGAATACTTATAGAATGTGGAGTTATACATGATATGTCCTTAATGGTTACTTTATTTTATTTTATTTCCATAAACATATATGAATAATAGATTTTCTTAAAAATAAATTTATAATTCATTCTGTTCTTAAATATAGTTATTAATTTCCCAGTCAGTCCTTCATAGTTCAGTTTCTAAAGACATATAATTTAGTATATATATATATATCTGTATATATATATATATATATATATATATATATATATATATATATATATATATATATATATATATATATATATATATATATATATATATATATATATATATATATATATATATATATATATATATATACTTTATATATATATATATATATATATATATATATATATATATATATCATATCAATCCAAGTTTAAGAAATGGTGAGGGATATATCCTTTAGATATGTGCATACATATATGCACATACACACACACATATACACGTGCACACACACACACACACACACACACACACACACACACACACACACACACACACACACACAGACACACAGACACACACACACACACACACACACACACACACACACACACACACACACAGACACACAGACACACAGACACACACACACAGACACACACACAGACGCACACACAGACGCACACACGCACACACACAAACCCATACATGCCCAAAATGCATGAAAATGTATTAGTTAAATCAGTCTATTCTGGATATGTTGCTGACATATGATTATATGGCTGTCTGATAGTTTCTCAAGAGTTCATACATACAGTGACACACACACACAGACGCACACACAGATGCACACACGCACACACACAAACCCATACATGCCCAAAATGCATGAAAATGTATTAGTTAAATCAGTCTATTCTGGATATGTTGCTGACATATGATTATATGGCTGTCTGATAGTTTCTCAAGAGTTCATACATACAGTGTCATGTCAAATAAGGAACAGTGTTCAAATATTGTAGAAATTCAACATTTTTGTTGGATTGAACTCCACAGAATCCCCTGAATGCCTCCTCTTCCTTTACCCTTTTCTAATCACCTCTGCACTAAGTGCAGTTTGGAGCAACAGCAATGTCTCTGCTGTAGTGATCTGAACCAACAATATTAGATTTTAACCAAGTCTATATTATTACATACTTGGATACTTGCAAACTCATCTAGAAGTGCATTAATTTCAAAACATGATGAAATACATATAATTTAAGGACAGAGTACAATTTCTCCTTTAAGACGACTTAAGTAGAGTTAAAATCCTCATATGAAAAATAAATATACACAAAATATGAAATCATACAGGTAAAATAAAAGTAACTGCTCATTTTATATAAATGAATGCATATGTACAAGCAGAAATTATTCTTATAGTTTTACAAAGACTTATTCAGGAAACTGTATGAAATTTTACAAATGTTACTATGCACTGGTCACTAAACCATACTTCACTGAAAGGTCTGCACCTACCGTATTTCCTGTTTGATTTTATCTGCAGTTGGCACTGATTTGATTTTATCTCCAGCTAGCACTCTCTTAAGATTAATTACAGTTAGCACATTCATCTGAAAACCACTCTTCTTGTACAATTTGAAGAGGAATATCACAAAGACAGAATATGCATATTCACCATGCCTGCTTTTAATATAACCCAGAAGAGTTCTAATGCATGAAATTCAAGCTCTTGGCAAAAGTTCTTCCCCTGTAAATTGCTTACTATTCAATGCAGATATGTCATGATGTTATTACTTTGACATATCCCTGTTGTTCATTCTAGCATATTTGTATTTTTTTAATCATGAAAAATTCTGCTGTAGGATGAAATCCAAGAAAAAATGATAAACAAATAAGATGATAGCTTCTATTAGCTGTTAGTCTTTAGCTATTAGTTACGCTGAAGAGAAGGATTTTCTAAATACTGCTGCAACATGGTGGTTGAAGCAGATGGACCTCACCCCCTGATTTCTGAAGGAAATCATTTAAGTTCTACAACCAAGTATATTACTTACCCAAGCCATGTGACATACAGTATTGCATGCAGTGATCCAGAATATAATGAGGACCTATGTACAGACTTTATTTTTAGCTGATTGCCATTGTGTTTGACTTGCAATGACACATGGGATCAAGAAGGATAAGGCCCCTAACTGTGTGAAATGCAAGGCAAAGAGCACCACACAAGACCACGTAGGTAACCAAGAAAATGGAGAACTCTTCACAGGAATTAAAAATATTGATTATCCTGATTTTTATTAATATTATTGTTATTATTAACGTCATTGTGTACTGCTACCCTTTATTAGTTTCCTTCACATATTGCTATATATTAATCATGTTAATCTTCTGATACATATAATGTGTCAATAAGTAACCAGTTTCAAAAGAAAGCACTGCTTAGATGTGTGAATATATCGAGTAAAGTAAAAGAAGAAAGAAACTGGAAAATAAGTGCGTGTGGTCATGCTTAATTCAAAAGATTTTATTAACTGGGAAACAATGACTGCTTAGCTATGGCCTTTTGTGGTGAATGCATACTTTCCAGTAACAACAAATGTGGGCCCAGTGGCACCATTCAAATTAAGCAGACTTCAAAGCTGTACATATTTGTTTTATTTGAATTTACTTACTGGGAAAAAATACTGACCAGGCAATGACCAATAATAGGTACAGGCTAGAACTGGACATCATATGAACATATGAATTACATACAAATGAAATGGATATCATTTTTCTCTGGAACATTTAAAGTGTTAAGAGGTCAAAACAGAGAGGAAATTACACTCAGAAGGTGTTAGAAGAAGCTCAAAGGTCAACTTTCGAACCACATTGCTTTCTCTCCCAAAACATACTTTTTCTAACAGAGTAATAAACTTCTGCAGAAAAACAAACCTGCATTTCCCAGTCTTAGACATTAATGAACTGAGACTAAATTGTTGTATGTTCATACCTGTAGATCAGATAAATTAAATGCAAGAAAAAAACAATGTCAGATTTCCCTCCTCACCTTAAGAATCCTTCTTCAGCATATCATACCTCTCATCTGAGCTACTCAACTAAGAATACAGAGCTTCACAGCAACAGCTGAACTTTGAGAAAGAACCTGGCTTGGTTACATGACAGAGGACTGTCATACCACACACACTTTGTAAAGGAACAGAGAAATGTGATATTTCATCTTGCTGATATCAAGGCCATGATCATCGATAAAGGCAAGGAGATTGATTTGCAGTGAAGAAGAGGAGATTTACCTAGAAAATGAATCATCTAAGTTTTGCCAGAAATTGAATGGACAAGTGCTTATGGAGGAACCAGAATAGATGTGCAAGACATTATTTCAGTTTTCTGGATTCTTCAAGGTGGGAAAAAAAACTTAGAACTGCTTCTTGAGAGCTCATCACTGGGCAAAGACCCTCAAAGGACTATTCTAACCCAGAAGCATCTGAAGAACCAGAACAGGGACTAAACCTTACCCATAATGTCTGTGTCCTGTCCAAAAGCTAAAAGATGTAATGTACATTTGGGCAGACTTTTAAACAGTATTTGGCTATCACTTTTTTATGGACAATAATATTTTTACTTGATTTTAATGCAGTTCACTAATTTTCATTAATATTTCTTTAATAAGTTATACCAATGTAATATATTTAATAGCATAATGAATTATATTTGTATAATGACACAGCTTGGTGCATGCTAGCTTTTTATTTCTAAGCTTAATTTGAACCTAGATTAATAGGTTTGGAAATGGGAAAATATGTGCTGGTATTCAATGATTGATCTACTCAGGGCAGCATAAAGAATGATGTTATCTTGGATTCTCTGTAGCCTTTATTGTTATGCTAAGGCAAAAGATTTTCTAACTATTGTTGTAACATGGAGGTTGAAGCAGATGGAATTATTTTTGAAAAGTCAAAGACACCTGATGAGATTATCATTTTGGAGTGGAGTATTTAGTATACTGCATGTTAAAGGAGACAGTCATTAACATATGTGGCAGTACTACATCTTTTTACTTTTAATTTTAGCCATTTTGCTATACTCTGCTTGTTTAGGAAGGTTAGTCCGTACTATAACAAATGGAAACAGAGGTAGATTTGACAGTCACATCCATGTTTTTCTGTCATTTGTAGACTTGGTTAACCAGAGGTCTTGATTTTTTGTCTAGATATCAGAAAAGTAGATAATAAAAAAGAGGGGTATCCAGTAATGATTCTTGGGGCATATCACTAGTTGCCTTCATGCCTCCTGAGCAGATGCCTGCTACCTTATCTATGTGGGTTCTATCTTTTTACCAGATGGTACTCCATCTTTCTACATATGAATTTGATTTTAAGGCAGTTAGCTTGTTTATGATGTCACCAGACATCTAGTGTCAAAGCTTTGACCTGATCCAAATAAGTTGTGAGAATAGAATGAAATATATCTATGGCCTATGTGACCTTGAAGAAGTTTACTAAATCAAGTAGGCAGAATCTTCCTTTGAGAAAGACAGAGTGATGCAGGTCTAGTCTGATGAGGTTACTGATTAGGTTCCTAGGTTCATACTAGGCTATCTGCCCTAGGGCATTTATAAGCCTAGCCAGAGTGTGTTTGGCTTTCACCACCCATTTTAAATTAATTTTGCTATGCCCTTTTTCGAGGTTAGTATACTGCGCCTCTGTCTAACAGTGACACAGAAGTGATACCCGGGGTAAACCTACGATCCCCTATCCACTCATCAAGATTCCTCTTGAAGAGACTCAATGAGGGTCTCTGCCTAACCTGGACTGGGATTTTATTCCAGAATGAAGGGAGCCTCTGGGTTATGAATCTGTCCCTCCAGCATGTCCTATTTATTTCAGTGCTGAGGTAACAGTCTCTTGAGCACATAGCTTGATGGGATTTGGATTTTCTGAGGTGCAGCATGTCCATTAATTCCGGGTTGGACATGGCTTTATACGTCAGGCACAGACTGCCTCTGAGCAGGCGGTATGCCACTGAGTAGAGCTGGAGTTTCTTTAACCGGGCAGCATATGGCATCTGTTTGAGCCCTTTGATCCTCTTGGTGAGGTACTTTTGGGGTCTTTCTAGTTGCTGCAGGTGTCTGGTAAGGTACATCCCAAAAGGGGCATTGTACTCAATTATGGGCCTGATGAGAGATGAGTAGAGAGGCACGATGACCTCCCCTGATCTAGATGTGAATCCCTTCATGATTAGGTGGGCTATATAAAATGTTTTTCTAACCACTTTGGCCACGTGGTTGTCAAATGAGAGATTGCTATCAACTTGGGTCCCCAGGTCCCTAATTACTTCTTCTGTACTTAATGGATTACCACCTATGTGGTAATTTGTGGGCCCTTTGTTTTTGCCAAAGGGGATGACTATACACATTTTGGCATTTAGCTCGAGGCCATGGCTCTGGCACCAGTTGTCTGTTTCTATGAGGCCCTTTTGGAGGATGCCTGTGTCGGCTGGAAAGTCGATTATAGCGCCCAGTTTGCAGTCATCTGCGAACTTGGTCAGCCACAGTCCTTCCGTGTTGGCCTCTACCTCCGATAAATATATACCAAACAAGAGAGTTCCCAGGACTGAGCCTTGTGGGGCACCACTTGTAACTGGTTTGGAGTCTGACATGGCTCCAGCAATTCTAACCATGTGGGTTCTGTCCTTAAGCCAGTTTGCAACCCATCTAGTGACATAGGGGTTTATATTTAAGCTGGTGAGCTTATCTATAATGCCTGAGTGGGGTATTGTATCGAAGGCTTTTGCGAGGTCCAGGTAGGCTGTGTGGACCACCTTCCCCTCGTCAGTGGCCTTGGTGACTGTTTCAAAGAAATCGACCAGGTTTAAGAGGCAGGATCTGCCCTTAACAAAGCCGAACTGGGTAGGATCCAGTGTCTGTAGGTCCCCAATATCTTTTTTTATGAGGTCCATGATGATCCTTTCCATAGCTTTGCAGACCAAGCTAGTCAGGTTTATGGGGCGATAGTTTCCAGGATCCGTTGAGGCACCACCTTTGTGGAGAGGGACCACTGTTGCTGTACGCCACTCTTTGGGTACATATCCTGTGGCAAGACTGAGATTGAACAGTAGTTTTATGTTTGGGTTTAGCTCTTCTTGGAGTTCATGTAGGATGCAGCCCGGGACACCGTCTGGTCCCATTGATGCTGTGTTTTTTGCTTTGGAGAGGACGGCTCTTACCTGAGCATCTGAGATGTCAGGGGGGCAGCACTCTGCTGGGATAGATATTTGTCCTTTTGGTGGGGAGGTGGGGGGGGGGATTTGCGCTGAACATGTCAGCTAGGATGTTGGCAATGTCTGTGGGTTTGGTGTATTTTTTGTCATTTTGGACTTATTCTGAGCATATCTGGGAATTCCCACCCAGGTTCCTAACATAACTAAAGAAAGCCTTGTGATTATCCTTAGTGTCCTGTGCAATTTTTCTCTCGAAGCTGGCCTTAGATGATTTTATGAGTGCCCGAAGTTTTTTGCTAACACTGATCAGATATGCCTTCCCTTTTTGGGATTTTGCTCTATCATGTAGTAGCTTCCTCCTTCTATTGTATAGTTTATTTATGGCTGGGGTCCACCAGACAGGATGTCTGCCTTTGGAGGATTGGGTCTTGGTTGTATTTGGTATTGCATGATCCATGCATTCCTGAAGGTGCTCATAGAATGCGTTTATAAAGGATTCTGCGGTCTGGGCTGTATTTTCCACAGGCCCGGGGGCTTTGAAGGATTCCACCTCGATTTTGAAGAGTATGAAATTTGCTTTAGAGAAGTTTTTCACTGTGGTTTTCTGGGCAGGGTGTGGGGTTGGGATGTGAATATCCAGTGAGATTAGTTTTTGGTCTGATCTTACCAGTGAGGGATACACTTCTGGTCTGGAGCATAGAGTCCCCATGTTGGTGATGATCAGATCCAGTATGTTTTCCCCTCTTGTGGAAGTGGTAACAAGTTGTTCCATAGCATTTGAGTTTATAAATTCTAGGAACCTTTGAGCTAAGGTGTTGGAGCTAGAGTAATGCTCCCAGTCTATGTTTGGGTAGTTGAAGTTGCCCAATATAATGGTGTTTGGAGAGACTTTCATATTTTCCAGTGTTTTCAGGAAGGCCAAGTGGGGTTCCTGGGTTTGGGAGGGTGGTCTGTAGCAGGCTATAAACTGGAAGACAGTTTTACCCACTGTTAGTTGCACATGGATAGTCTCTGATGCTTTGTGCTGTGCCACCAACCTGGAGGTGTGGGTATCTTTGACGAATATTGATGCTCCCCCTCCTTTTCTGGTTCGGTCCAAGTTTTGGGGCCGAAAAGCATGGTATGAGGTATAACCTGGTAGTGCTGGGGTGCTCTCGGGAGCCTTGAACCAGGTTTCTGTTACTGCACAGATATCAATGTTCTCCATGCTAAGGAGAGTTTTGAGCGCATGCATCTTGAGGTTTAGACTTCTGGCATTGAGTAGCATTACTCTTAGTTTCTTATCCCTTGTGATACCTATGGAGGTGGGTTTGTCTTTTGAGCCTTGCCTAAAAAAGGCACTATGAGGGTAGCAAGAGCCTTTGCCAATATCCAAAAGCCCAGGGGTGACAGGTGGAAGCCGTCCCTAGCGAAGCATTGTGGCCTGTCGAGCATGTCATCCCAGGCTGACAGGCATTGGACCCCCTTTGAATGACACCAATACTTAAGCCAATTGTTGAGATTGATCATCTTGTCTTCATATTGTGGCATCATTCTTGGTGAGGGTAAGATGCTACTCAAGGTCAGGGTCATACCGGCCTGGGCCACATGCTCAGAGAGAGATATCATAGCTTATAAGGTTAGATGTAGTACATTCCATTACTTTGCACATTCTATTACTTTGCAAATCAGACTTGTTAAGCTAATAAGTTTATCATTTCCTTGGACATTCCATCCTTTGGAACTGTAGTTTGTCATATTTCAAGGACAAATCCTATAACTATGCTTGGGTTAAACAATATAAGTAAGTGCTCCAGGTAAATTATTAGGTGCCATGAAAATAGTATTTTTGAAATAAGAAAGCAACATCAGTATGTGTTCCTTTGCAATATTTGGAGATGTAATGGATTTGGTAATTTATGGAATTAAGACAGTTGCTCTGAAAATAAAGTCTGGACTACATTTTTCTTCTAGTATATTTGCTATATCTACATGGTCTGAGTGAGTGGTGCCACTTTGAAAAATTTCAGAACATTGTTATCTTTTACTTCTTAGACTAAGGTAGCTAAAGAAAGATTTGTAATTATTATTCACGTAGAAGCTAATTTAAGTTCATGGTTTACCTTACTAATCCTAGCTACTAACTTATTTTCTTCCTGCAGTCTTTAGTAAGAAAAATTCTAGATCTGCAGTAGGATATAAGATTTTTTTTCTGATTACAGAGTTTATTTAAACTGGTACACCACCAGAAAGGTTTGTTCTTATCTTCCATTATATTAATCTGCAGCTGACCCTCTACATATCAACAGCAGCTGTGCCATTGCAATGTCTGGTGATGTTACAAGCGGATTTGGATAAATCATTGTACAGTGTGAAGACATCTGTCCATTTGAAATCCTTGGTTTCAGAATTATTGATGGCTGTAACTTAAAAGTTTTGAAAGAGACTGTTATAAAGTCATCAGATTTGTCAGATACATTCCACTCCTTTGCATCTTGTTTACATTTTCTATAATCTCATTATGATTCGTATTGCTTTCTGATATGGTACATGGTACTGTGGCATTTTTAGAGTGAGAAAAAAAAATATTGCATGCATAACATATGCATTATGTGGCAGTAGATACTTTGAGAGACTTTGTAGGTGTGGTGTCAGTTTTCTGTTTCTTTTATTCATTTCAGTCCAGTTATTCTTTTCTGATGATCTTTTTAAACTTTGTGAAATCCAATCCATATACTCAAGAATAAAAATAATGTCATTGTTCTTAATAAAGGAAGAGAGTTCATTCAAATTATTAAAGGTTCTCGCTTCATTAGAGAGGTGTACTTTAACCCGAGCTGGATAGATAACTTTTGCTTTTATATTGTTTTGTTTGAGTAGTGTGACAAGGAGCCAGCATTTCTTTCTCATCTCCAAAACTTGCATAGAGTAGTCATTATCAAATCTTATTTCACTATGTTTAAACTTTAATGCTGCTTTCCTCCATGCAGTTTTAAGGACAAGTTCTTTTTCAATATATTAAAGAAATTTTACCACAATAGATCTAGGAGGTGACGATGCTGATGCATAGTGTTTATAAAAAGAATGATGCTGATTTCACATTCCATTTGGAATGCACAGAATGTTTGCATTCTGTACTGGATCCTATATAGGTGTTATTGTTGTCTTTTGGCATTTCCCGGTTAGGGGTCACCACAGCGGAACTCCCATCCGCTAATGATTGGCAGTAGATTTTCATGGTGCTGAGTTGCCAGCTCGACACCCAACCTTCAACGAAGGCACGCCCATTCACGCATGTCTTTCAGAACACCACTCGACCCGCAGGGAGGAGATGCAGACTCCACACAGAAAGCACTCCCCACACACTAGCTGAGAATCAAACTGGAGAACCTCTTGCTGTGAAGCAACAATGCTACAGCTGCACCACCGCGGATTTGTGAATATAAAATGGCAACAGAACAGTTGTATGAAAACCCAGTTAGAATTATAAATTTTCACCTGGTCTTGCAATTTCATATTATATATTCTGTACCAACTATTCCTCAGTAGATTATTAAAAAAGATGCCAGCATAAGCATGCATACATTGTATATATCAAATAAATGTTTTTGTAAGTGCTGCTCCGGCTACAATTTCTAAACTGCATTACAACAATTTAAAAAAACAATGTGTGCACCAAATCATTGCAGGTAGTGCTTATTAAAAACCAAATCTTTTATGAGTGATTGTATGCAGGCACCATGTAAAACATTGATAGAGTTTCTGAAATCTGTTTCTATAGCATGCCAAAATGAAAAAAAAAATAATATTACAGGATGTAACTCAGGTGATTCAGTTGAGATGGATGATCTAAGAATCTGAATACAAGTGGTCCTACTGCAACATGTACTGAATTTCTTCCATGCCTCATTAGTTAATCCAGCTGATGCTTGTTTGTAACAAGCAGGGGAGTCTAATTATTTAAATGATTTAAATGAAGTGTTAAGGGCTTAACTAGGGACTTTTTAGTAAGAACACATAAGAATCTTAGTCTGTTCACAGTTTGCACATTGACTCAACCTGAGTCTCTGTATGTGCACCTTATACATTCATTTCAACTGACATTAAGTGATTGTGACTGAAAGAAAGTCTGGTACACTGTCACTGGTTAACTGACGTAGTTTCAAAACTAAGGGAGTCACCAACAATCTTTTCTGTTTTGATTACAGTGGCCCATGCTCCTTGCATCTGACGTTGCTCTTTTAATACAGAAGTCAGATATTTTACTGACTGTCTGTAAATTTACAAATAGTTGGCAACTCATCTGATAACTCAAGCAAGGGAGATCTCTGGGATGTGCCTAGTACAGAATTAATAATGGAACAAATATTGAAGGAGACAGTCCTATGAGGCCGAATCAATATAGAACCATCTCAATAATATTTGTTTAAATGGAAATTTAAAATAGGGTGAAAATGATCAAGGTCAAAATAGATGAAGAGAATGCTTCTTTAATAAAGCGTAACCAATGCTTCCTTTTAATAAAGATGAAAATATCTCCCCCATCATTACTGAAAGAAGAAAAAAAACCTATTGGATGCCTCATACAGTCCAGCATGTTGAGGTAAACAAAACTATACCATATCATACATAGAACTATTCAAAGTTGGCAGGTCACATACTCAAAACCAGAGGCATTAGTTCAGAGTAATGTAATGTAATGTATGAATTTCACTTCAGGATCAACGCAGAATCTTGTAAGGGACATTGTAGTCTTCCCTTAACTTTATCATGGAAGAAAAAAATTGTATCATTAACACCAGCTTAGCTGTAAAGATCCAAGTAGTTGTCAACCACTCTTCCGAAAAGCAGAGCCCACTGGTGGAAAGACAATTTAGTTTATTTCCAGGCCCACAAAAACACGGAAGGTGGGTTTGAAGCAGTAGAGATCATTCATGAGAGGAATGCTACCTTTTATGATAAATATTTTCTGAACTGTGCTCCTATATTTCCTTGGTTCCTAAATTTGCAGGCAGAAAGACGTGATTAATCCCCATGTGGAGGAATTCACCCCCTGCTCCCTCCCTTTACTTTATGTATACTACACTTGTAGGGAAAAGAGAAGGGTCTTTTCAAGACTAATGATGATAGCCATATGTACTACAATTTTTGTAGTCATGTCACATATTAGAAGTCATTGCCAGTGAAGGGTAAGTTCAGAGAAATAGGCTCATGTAGAAAATGGCTGATCAGTTGTCAACCGCATGTAGGATAATAACTTTGACAGTCCATATAGTGGTCATTGTCTCTTAGCTTTAAAATAAAAATGTCAGTGAAGCAACAATTTAGTATACACAAAGTATGGTACTTACATCTACTTCACTGTCCAGCAATAAATCTAAAATTTGAAACCCAGTGGTCACCAGCAGTTTGGTCTCTGAGTCTCACCACTGGTACTAAACAGGTTAAAGTTTAATAAAGACACATAAATTTGGATTACTATGGACAATGTAGCCTGAAGAGTATACAAGAAATTATACAACACTCACCTATGAATTGGCTTACACAATCTATACCCAAGAACAGGCTTCACATTGAACGGACCACAAGGCAAAGTTGTTGACCTAGCTCTGCAGACCTATTTATCATCTCTCTCTTTCTCTGTCTGGATTTCATTGCCCTCCAGTGGTGTTATCCACAGTACCTGTACTTTGAAAAGCTGTTATATTTAACCATATGGACACATGCAGACATACACAGACAAACACATTACTTTCTAGGCAATACTAGTAACGCTTAGCAACACTAAGGTGATTTGTTCTGGCCAGAACTAATAAACTACAAACATTGAAGATTATCAAGTTGCATACCTCCCAGTTAGTGTGTAGCTGTTGTTAATATACAAAATAATTATATACACAAATGATAGTGCACAGCAGAGCACTTTTGCCAATTAGCGTTAAAGGCCAGTAGCTAGTGACCATTCAGTGATAAATCAGTTATGCCAATAAATATGTGATCAACCACAAGCTTTTTAAAAGTAAATATATAGAAAAAGAAATAATGAGGTAAGAAGTACAGTTAGCAGCTGAATATAAAGAGAAATATGGACTTGCGCAAGTAAATAGAAAATAATTCTGTTGAACAAACAGATTGCAGGAAGAAAAACATCCTTCTACAGCTAAACATTTTCCTTGCTAATTTTAACTGTTAGAATTACTGAAGCCTGCACCGAAATAGATAAATATACAGAATACACAAATAGGCATATAATTGTAGAGACAACACACAAGTCATAAGCTGTAGAGTAGTTCTGTTTTTTTTTCTAATTCAGTAAGCAATATAGCTTATTTATATTTTTGTTTCATAAAGAAGTCATAGATATAGTTAAGCAAAGATTCAAATTTACCTGTTAATGGTTTTGTTTTCTTGGTCTTGGATAGTAAATCTACAAATGTCCTATGTCCACTTTTACATATTTAGCTTCCTGAGTTAGGAATATTCGGAGATCTTGCAATTACAAGGCAGAACAATTGCATTTTATAGTTCATATGTGTACTATATACTATATTTCACATCCTATGCATAATTGTATTTACCTGTAAAATGCAGTTACAGGCTTTAGTTACAAATATCATGTATATTATTTTACATGTTGCATAGCAAGTGGACACAAGTTCCCATATTTTTGTGTCCCTGAAAAACACAAGTCATGCTGATTAATTCCCATATTTTAGTTTTCCTGCTACGAGTTTTATAAGGCTTAAATGAAGATCATGTATTAGTTATACTTTGATTCAGAAGACAGTGGCAGATTACTTCTCAGATATCACAGTCAGAATATATTCGGTTCTGCTAAAATTTCCATCCTGTTATCCTCAGTTCAGAGATTTCAGAAACAAACCATTGATCATGTGGAATGAGGTGTGCAGGATACAGGGTAGATGATATAAACTGAATAAGTAGTGGTAGAGAACAATTATAACTATGTTTTAAAATAAAATGTAAACATTTAAATATACTTCAGCTTACATTTAGAAAGCAGTGTGGAAAGGCGGAAGTGTCACGCTCTATGTTACCAACAAACATACATCCAGATAGGTTAAAAAGGATGATTCTATGGACCTCATCCACATGCAAGTTACCTATTGATAAGATCCCTGACCACAGCATTGCTAGCTACAGGTCACTATCTATGCCTCCAGAGTCTCACAAATCTTACCTAAACCTACTAGAGATACTCAACATCCAAACAAATACCCTATTCATGAGTGAGTTTAACTATCTCTCTATAGGTTGTGAAATGTACACTACCTCAAACTCATAGGATCAATGCTTTTTTGACTTTGTTCACACATCCTGGAGTGGATATTCCATGCTTCAATAAGAAGATCAAGTACACTATAGCTAGTATTCAACCCCTGTGTTCCTCATTACATGTAAGGTCGAATCTCAAAACTGCCCCGTTTGAACTAAAAACCAACCCAGAAAATCCAGCTAAACTAGAAACAGTTAGGAACTGTTGAAAGGCAAACTACATCTATTTAAATGGCAGTTTTCTGAAATTCAAGGCTCACCCAACCCAGAGACCACAGCTACCTATGCAGAATTGTTCATTGAGTCCCTATACAAACATGTGAGTATGTGTATGGCTGCATAGAGGTTGTCTTACCTAGCAAAAACAAACCCAAAACAAACAGTAAAAGGAAACTCCACTGGTGGTATCCTTTCCTAAATAAAGCATTTAATAAGAAAAAAAAAACTCATAACCAAAATCAGGAAGATCAACTCCTTTAAAGACAAGTGTTCTCTTATGTAACTAAGCAAGACACTAAGAGGCCTAATTCAATCTAATAAGGCCAACTACAAAGTCAGGATAGTCTCAAAGGCTAAAGACAATTAGAAGGCCTGTGCTGAACTGGTGGTGAATATTACAACCTTCACTGATCAGGGTGACATAGCAAATCTACTGGCTGATAAATTCAGGACAGTCTTCACCCACTCCCCCAGCTCTGCCAGGTGAAGTCCCCTGTAACTTGCTTCCCCTATCTATCAACAGTGACCAGGTGCTGGCTGCACTCACTAAAGCCAAGAACATCACCTTCATAGGTCTTGTCAGCATCCCTAGTTGCCTCCCGAACAGTCTAAAACATGACCTATCAGACCTATGTGAGGCACTCTTCAACTACATCCTTGAAACACGCTACATTCCAAATGAATGGAGGACCATAGCAGTCATTCCTCTCCACAAGGGTGGACCATCAACTGACCCATCAACTGCAAACTGCAAACCCATCAGTCTAACAACCCTAATATGCAATGAGATGGAACGAATTATCATGGAAATGATAAACAAGGACATTGTCAGACTACAGACACTGGAACCACCCCAACTTGGATTTGTTAAGGGAAGATAGTGCCTACTTAACCTGCCAGACCTCTTTGAGAGGGTCACCAAGGCTATGGAAAAGGGTAAAGCAGTGCATATTGTACATCTGACCTGGCTAAGGCATTCAATATGATACCTCACTCAAACACTGTTGACAAGCTCTCTGAGCTAGACATAAATCCTCACACAACTCACTGGATTGCTGGCTGATTCACAGACAGGATTCAAGAAATCAGAATCAGTGAGACCACCTTCAGCAAGAGGCTGGTCACCAGCAGAGTACCTCAGGGCTCCATGCCGAGTCCGTTCCTGTTTGTCATCTACTTCTGGGAAGTCAAGACTAACCTTTAAGGCCTCTGTCTCACCAAGTTAACAGATGACTGTAAATTGGGAGCTATTACTGAGTCACCCTAAGGCACCAAAATCCTGAAAGTGGGTTTAACACAGACAAATGAATGGTGCCAAAGTCATCATAGCCTAAAACTCAATGCTAAAGTGCCAAAAATGCAGTATACTGCCCTTTCAGAAACTAGCAATCCAAGTTAATTACTGCACCGATAATATGCCCCTAATGGTCGACCCAGTAGTAAGGGATCTGGGAACATACAAAAACAGCAATCTGGCCTTTGACCAACATATAGCTAAGACGGTAAGAAAATCATTCTATGTCACCTAATTTATAGGTAAGGATATAGCATCCAGGTTCATGAAAGCTATAGTAAGTACCATTGTACTCGGCCCTTATCAGACCTATGATTGAATACAATGCCCCCTTCAGCATGTATCAAATCAGACACTTGCAACAGTCAGAACACCCACAATAGTTCCTTACCAGAGATTTCAGGGCATGAATACCATGTTTTACACCTATCACCTAAAGGCTTTGTCTCTGGTCTGTATTCAGTCTCCAACAGGCTTCAGAGATGGGATTTTTGCTTAGCCTCCAGAACTTCCTCAGACCCATCCCAGTAAGATCTGTTGCACATGCACAAAACAAAGAGCACAGGAAACACTAAATCCAGGAATCTGAACTTCACCTGTGACATAAACAGAACAGGCTGGAGAGACAGATATATGTCCCAAAGGATCCCCTCTCTATGGAATAGGTTCCACATTCATGCATCACTGAGGTCTTTCCTGACCTTAGTCAAATGAAAAATTGACAGTTGGATGAAAAATTAGAAATTTACTCTGGTCTAGCCCCCATATTCCTTATGGACAGAGGCAGTCAGTAAGAAAATCATAATCCTATCTTATAACCCACTACAAATCCTTAGTTACCTTCCTACTAACATGCCCAACACCCCCCCCCCATATAGATGTCCATGATATTCAGGACCCAAATGGTTTGAGATGCATGGCTAGACTTGTAAGGGCCCTAGTGGTCATTAGGCTTTTAACAACGTAAGAAAGCAGTGGAAGTCATTACATTTCTTGCAAACACTGAGATTTCCAGGACTGTCAAAATGCTTTGTCAGAAAGCAAAACATGCCTTAAGTCTTGTGTATTCACATCTTTTGAGAGGGAAAAGCTCACTAAGGAATTTAAATTTAAATGCTTTAGCCAAATCAGTAACAGGAATGTGCTCTTCAACCATTGATCAATATGTTTTTATAATATCAAATGGATGTTTTATAATTCTTTCTTTAGATGTAATTTGCTTATGGGAATTGATAGATGGTTCATGCTTTCTTGATCTTAAAATATAAATTGTTATGTGTCTTTTTAGAAGTATAAAATGTATAATTCCTTTCTTTTAGTAATTTGGAATTATTTACTGTGATGCAGAATGGTTTACTATTACAAGCATCACTGGTCCCTTAATAAGATGAATTATCTCACCATTGACTGGAAAATTCCATACATCCTTGCAACTTGATTTAGAAGAAAGAGATATATTCTATTTGTGTTTGCAATCTATTTACATCCACATAGAGTACTCATTAGAGCTAGAGGTATTCTTTTTCTTACTTTTCATGTGAGTCTATTATTTGGATTTGGAAATCCTGCCTAACCCCCACGAACTATACTGAAGCAGAGCTGCTGCTACTTTTTTCTTTCTTGTTCCTTTAGGTAGTTATTTGGACTTGGGTAAATTCTCACTTGCAGTATAAGTTAAAACAAGGTTTAATTATAGACTTGCTGGGAATGTATAATTTGATAACTGGAAATAACAATAAGAAATGTAGTCAGGGGCCATATCCAATAAAGCCTGCACTAAGTGTACATGGTAAGTATTCAAGAACATTCTTACCATATTTTGTTGTGCTTTCTACTCACTCAGAAAGATTACATTGTGTACATGTAGTCTACACTTTGTGGTAACCTTCATGAACTCCTGTCAATATTTAAAGCTGCAAGAATATCAGTAGAAAAATTAAAATTAGGAGGAAGAAGGCATGACTTATGTCTGTGTTTTCTGTTCACTTAGAACTGTGTACACTTACTATAGGCATTATTGAATCCAGGGAAGTGTGTGTGTGTGTGTGTGTGTGTGTGTGTGTGTGTGTGTGTGTGTGTGTGTGTGTGTGTGTGTGTGTGTGTGTGTGTGTGTGTGTGTGCGTGTGTGTGCGTGTGTGTGTGTGTGTGTGTGTGTGTGTGTGTGTGTGTGTGTGTGTGTGTGTGTGTGTGTGTGTGTCAGTCTATCCTTAAGAATTATATTATTTTATTTTGTTTTATTTTATTTTATTTTCCTGGAGCAACTGAAATCCTGACGTGTCTATAACCATATCTTTTAACAAATAAACAGCTTTCGTTTGTTCATTTGTAAGATCCATTGGCTGATGTCTTATTTCATTAAATAATGGTATCCAGAGGGTGTCTGCAGAGTATTAGTGAGATTTTAGTATCCACTCATTATGAAGAAAGACTAATCGGTTACGAGGCATTATAATTTAATGTCATTTGTCTCACTGGAAAACTGTAAACGAAGATTCATAATTTTATGGAAGCATGTATTGTAAACATTGGAAAGAGACATTTTCACTCAAAATATATTAGTAATCCCTCCTGGGAAACACAGCGAGAGTGTGCATATGTGAAAATATTTTGTTTAAGACACAATTATTGCTGCTAGTACTGTACAAGTAGATATTAGGCACAGAATAAGATGGGGAAGTCCTTTGGAGCCAGAGTTTATAATCTTGTGTAAAGCATAATTTGTGTGTAACTGGGGTCAGTTATAACCCAAAACAGTAGTACACATTTGCCATAACTGTTTAAGGACAGCCATCCCTTGTGTACATATAAGTGTCAGTGGTACACATTTAGGTTCTTTAACCTTTATTCTACACATTAATTTGTAACTGATGTAGGATTCAAACCTCACCCATGTATCACATCACTAGCCAACAGGATTTAAGGCTCATGGCAATGACTATGACATACTTGGTTTACACTATGCATGCAGCACAGAAGCACCCATTTTAGCCAACACTTTGAGGCACATTCTAGGTCTCCCAACAATATCCTTGCATATTCACACTGTGGAAAATGAGCATTTTTTGGATTAGAAAAGCTTTAGGCTGTCCTTCACTGAAAGATGCTTATCTATAAAGGTTTTCCAAGCTACTGAGTGAAATAAAGACACATTATATTTTATTTATTATTTTTAAATGCTATTCACTTATCATCTAGGTAAAACAAGTAGGCACACACCTCATTTCATTGGTTACCTGGAAGAACTGTTTGGTTTAATGATTTGCTCAGAGTCATGCATTAGTCAAACTGATACTGAGGAAATCAGTCCCTGTAAGCGAAAGTTCATTACCAGTATGCATCTTTTATCCCATGCATCAAACTGCTAGAATCCCCTGCATTAAACTACTAGAAGTTCTAAATACAGCTCCAGATCAAAATGACTACTTAGAAATAGATTCCGTTGTCAGTGAGAGTGGGTAATGTGTTAACTTTTGGCAAACATCATCTCAATAGGCTGATGGAGGTATCACCAGTCTTTTAAGGAATTTAAACCACCTGATGCTGCTATACTGATGTACAGGGACAGGGGGTTATAATTTTGTGACTTTTTGTTCATAGGTTCATAGGTTGATATTAGGCTATCTGCCCTAGGGCATTTACAAGCCTAGTGAGAGTGTGTTTGGCTTTCGCCACCCTTCTTAGATTAGTTGACTGTGCCTCTGTATAGTAGGTCACAGAAGATAGCCCATTTAAGGTTAGTTTACCATGCCTCTGTCTAGCAGTGACACAGAAGAAATCCCAGGGGTAAATTTACGATCTCCCATCCAAACGCCAAGATTCTTCTTGAAGAGGGTCATTGAGGGGCTCTGTCTGACATGGATTGGGATTTTGTCCCAGAGTGAGGGGAGCCTCTGGGATATGAATCTGTCTCTCCAGCATGTTCTATTTATTTCTGTGCTAAGGTTTAAGTCACTGGAGCGTGTAGTTCTGATGGATTTGGATTTCTTGAGGTGGAGCATGTCCATTAATTCTGGGTTGGACATGGCTTTATATGGGTATATATATTTATACATGGGTAACCCTGATGACAGCTGACATGTTTATCTGTTCCCTTCTGGTCTCATAGCTTACTTTGCTCTACGTTCATTATTTCTTCCTCATGCAGCTTCTCTACCCTGCACTTTATATGCTATTGCCAGATGCATCCCATTCTCTAACAAAGTTTTGCCTGCTTCCCCTATTACGAGACATGCCATACATAGAGCAAGAGCTGGCATTGACACTCTTATCTTATTGTGGACAGACACTTACTTAGAATCTGGCCTGCACCACATAATAAATTTAATATAACTAGGTAGACTACTACTATGCCTCTCATAAACACATATTAAACACACAACCATCAGGGTTTTCTGAGCATGCCCCATCATGCATACCACACTGTTATTAAATGATCTGAGAATAGTTCTGCACCATCAGTTGCTTTCCTACAAGTAGCATCCTATGATCAGTACCCAAGAGCTGAATGTTCATTATAAACTATTCATTCGTACTTGCCAGCTGTTAATGACAGATTGACAGCTGCTGAGTATGATTGCCAGCTACTCATGCATACTCAGCAGCTGATGCACAGATGAATGCTCTTGTCTGTTGTAGATAGGGAAATGTGACACATAACTCTCAACCTCCAAGTATAAAAAAACATGGCTTTGATCTTTTAAAAAGCATAGGAACTACTTAGTAAGAGAACTATTTTGTGATTTTTCAAAATAGAAGGCCATTATTGACTAGATCATATAAAATTAATAGTAGTGAATCTTTGGTTAGATTTAATTGACATATTTAATAAAGTGTGTACTCATAGGCAGATTTGAATTAATGATAAATATCATAAATTTAGAATGAACAAGGCTAGAACTAAAGGCCAAAATAACAGTACTAAGTCTAAATCATAGCATTTGTGAGCCATACAGTGATTTTTGGCTTTGATACAAACATATTAATGTATATGTTTACTTATTTTTGCTGACCAGGGTAGTCTAACTTGGCTTGAATCTTACAGGTATATCTGAAGTGGTATTTATACAGGCAGGTGATTTCAAGAGGTTACCTAGGAAATTTTGTGATTCTTATTTATAAGTGTAGTGGGATTTTTACAACAACCTAAGCTACAATCAACTGAGTCAGATGGGACCTGGATTTAATTTGTCATCTGAAGGATAGCATGTCAGGAGGTAAGCATCCACAAATGCTGTGGGTGTCATGGAACACAGATTCAAACACATGATGCAGGGATAGAGACCACAGTCTTCTGAACTTCCTGGCATCAATGCCACGTTCGATGCCAGGAAGATCAGAAGACTGTGCAACCAGCTCTGTCACTGACAGTGCATATCAGGATGGACAAGCTCTTGGGCAGAGATCACTCTGCCAAATATTATGCAAGATGTTTTTTGGAGAGTTAATTACGATACATAAGAGTTTATATGTCTTCAACAAATTTGGAAAAAATGGTAGCCTGGTATATGCCAGATATGATATGTTTCTTGTTTTTCTTTTTTTTTTTTTAACTGAAGCTGTGATGCCCATGCCCTGGCCCAGCAATCAAGGATCCTCAATCCTTACCACTAACACCAGTGAGGGGCGTCTCATATAGGAGGAAAGGATAACAAATACACACAGTAAAGTGCAATTTTCCTTAACAGCACACAGAGATCACAGTCAGTCTGGGGCTGGTCTCTCCCTTGCTCTCCAGGTCCCCAATAAGACTCCCCACTGGCACAGCTATAGGGTCCAGATCTCAGCCTAGTGGGCAAGCTAAAAACTCCAGCACCCTCTCTGTCCAACCAGTGCTTCGTGTCCCTGCCCAAGTAGCTGACACACACACACACACACAGACACACACACACACACACACACACACTTTGAGATAAGTTTACACAACCACACAGATACTCCTGGGAAAGGCTGGCACAGGTTCTCCAGCTGTGCCCCTTTTACCCAGACTATATAGCAGAAATCACTGCCACCACCCAGTTAATAATTATCAGCTACCCAAAGGCCCTTAAAAGGGCATCCAAGTATTACTGTGCAATATTATTATCCAATTGGTAGCATAACTAAATAGTCAAGGCGTATTAGAGTGACTTGGTACAGGATCACTATATGCATTCAATGAACTCTTAGAGCTTAACTTATCTCTACACAAAACAGCCACAATGGAAAGTTTTAAAATATTTAATAATAAATAATAAAAACACAAGACAATACTTTTTACTACACAGTGGTAGTCAAGAGTTCAGAGATCACAGAGAAATACTTAAAATAATTCAGTAGTACAGTTCTGACATCACAAAGAAACACTGTGTCTAGCTATGTCTAAGAGAAAACACAAGCCTAAGATAAATCCAAAACCACGTAAAACATGAACGCCTTTATAATAAATGTGCAAAAGCCACAGCGTTTTCGTGCCCCTACCTATGCCAACCTAATATTAGCTAACTGGGAAGAGAAATTTATATTGAAATCAGAATATAAAACCTGCTGGATTCTTTAAAAAAGATTTTTAGATGATATAGTCATTTTTTGGACTGCAGGAACAGAAAAATTGAGTGAATTTCTAACATATATGAGGGAAACAACTAAATTTTTAGAATTCACCCACAACATTTCAGAAAGTAAAGTAGTATATTTGGATTTAGAAGTGTATAAGGAGGGTCAGAAATTTGAAACTAAGATATACAGAAAAGAAACCTTCTGTAATTCATATTTGCACTTTCAGAGTGCACACCCTATGCACTGTAAAAGAAATATAGTTAAAGGGCAATTTGTTAGGGGAAGCCGTATGACAAGTTCTGATATAGATTTCCAGAAGGAATGTGATTTGCTTGAGAACATGTTTATGGAAAGAGGCTACCCCATGGAATTCATTAAACAAATAAGAAGAGAGGTAGAAATAGGAAGGAAAGGTAGATTTTCACCTATATATAATAATAAGCAGGTAGGAAACGAAATATGTATAAGTAATGTAAATAATAAGAACAGTAATGGTGAGGAATTCCAGCAGGCACTAATATTGGAGTATAATGGCTTAAATAATGTTATTAAAAAAATATTTTTGAAGGAATGGGAAAAATTTATATCCCTAACGGACTTAGAGAATTTGTCCAAAATACCTAAAAAAATAATTTATAAGAATGCCCAAAGTATAGGTAACATTTTAGAAAACAAACATAATCACAACAAGAGGAAGAATAAAACAGGCACATACAAATGCGGGCACTGCAGTCAGTGTATGTACATGTTGAATAAAGAAGGTTATTATTTGGAAAGCAGAAAATGATGGGTGTATAGCCCAGATTATTTCAATTGTGAAACAAAAGGAATAGTTTATTTAGCCTTCTGTGAAAAATGTGGATCCTTCTATATTGGAAAGACGGAGAGAGTATTAAAAAGAAGGATCTATGAGCACATGTATGACATATTGACAAAAAAGGAAAGCAACGCCTTATATAAACATAGTAAGATATGTGCTGAATATAAATATAATGTTTTAGTAATTGAACAGATTAAATATGATATCAGGGGTGGACCCTGGGAGGATAAAATAGAATACAGAGAACTATGGTGGCAACTGACATTGGAAGCCGGTAAACATGCAGGCTTGAATGATAATATATCTATTCTACCATTGCTAAAATTAAGATCAGCAAAGTTATAGCAATAAGGTGAAATAATTCAGTTTGGCCACCAGAGGGTACCCCTGATTTATTAATCTAAATAGGTTTTAACAAATTATTTTAACATACATATTTTATTGGTAATGTTTCCTGCATATTAATTTTAAGTTGTATAACTTTTTTAATTTCGATATTGACATGGGCCTATAACCATAAATATATGATTTTTCCAGTTGTCAAAATAATCATTGTCTTAACTTGAGTGACGATGTAATTTCCTTTTAGGTAAACTAGCACCAAGATTTTAATTAACTATTTATTTATTTAATTAACTAATTGAGGTTTTTATTGGATAGCTAATTAAAGGAAAGCATATAAATGAATTGATTTGGATAACATACTGGTCATCTGAAGAAGTCATAATAATAGACGAAAACACTGTGGCTTTTGCACATTTATTATAAAGGCGCTTATGTTTTACGTGGTTTTGGATTTGAGGTGAAATAAACTTTTTAGCACTCACTACGGAGTTGGCGGCTGTTCTTCCACGTGGTTACTGCCTTTGTGTGTCCTTTGGAGTTTATTTGCAGTATCTGGTTTTTAATTTTAAGTCTAAGATAAACTTACATACAGAACACAGGCAGAGTGCTGATGAGTTGAATGGTCAAGACAAAAATAATTAATGCTCTCTGATTCCTTCTGTTTTTAAAATCACATTCCTGGTTCCCATTACATCATTCTTTACACTTCCCTGGGTTCCCAGGCTAATAAAACTACATTTACATTCTTAACATCTCCTTTTGTTATCTTGCAGCTGGTCAGGAAGGGGAGCAATAAAAATACATTTGCATATTTAAATCTAGCAATTTAACTCTTGGTTAAAACAATAGAAAGAATGTCTTTATCTAGACTGGCCAGAGCCAACTTTAAAGATCAAAGACAGTCATAAAATGCTTGACTTAGCTTCCTTACAGCAGAATGCACCATTGTTACATTTTTTTTCAGTTCCACATGTAACTCTATTTTTACCATTTAAGACAACAAGCCTGTGGTTTACATTAACATTTACAGATGACAGAATTATCTCCAAAATTCTATCTGACTAGGCTGGCATCCTTCACAGAAACACTAACGTGTTATTAGAATTAAATACTTAAAGACAAAGATACTATTCTAGTGTAAGCTAATAAGATACCTTGCTGCAAAGCTTAAAGGGACAATCACAGAGTCTAACATTCTGACTTAGAGAAACTTGTCCTGATATCTCCCACTTGTCATCACCCACTTGCCACATCATCATCAACCCTACTCCTGGTTTCAATTTACTTTGTGTGGCTCTGTTTTCTTTCCCTCTGGAGAACACAATATTAATTTCCTGTCAAAACTTTCAGTCCCTGATCACTGTATTAAGGTTATAAAACTTGTGTGTGTGCTTGTGGTGGGGATGGTTAGGCAAGGCTCTCAGTGTTTACTTTTTATGAACTTGTCAAAAAGATTATTTTTTTCCAAAATCTCTTTATTTCAATTTTCTTTTTTTTCCAAATAATAAAAACAATACAATAACTCAAAAACACAAATAAACAATACAAATGCATATCTAAAGAAAACAGACAACAATCTCGTTCTGAGAAAATTATATATATATATATATATATATATATATATATATATATATATATATATATATATATATATATATATCTATATATACAATATATACACTAGAAGTCACTACATCGTCAAGTAGAGTATGAGAATTCTTATGTTCATTTGGTCTCATAAGGGATAGTGGAATGGGGATAGTCTATATAGAAAGTAAAGATAGAAATTCAACCATTTATTGTATGGTTAGGAAAATATCTAGGGAAGATGCAAGAAAACAGGTTATACTACATTTCATTTTATTAAAAGGTGCTTTCCATGTCAAATTTTGTTGAAGAATTTTATTTGTCAAGAATTATATATAAGTAAAAAATAATATTTTTTTAATAGCATTTTGTTTTGAATAAACTAATTTGTGAGATGAGATATATTTGATATATTGCTAAAAATTCCCATGTGATTGGTGACATGAACATCCAATTCTTTGTAATAAAGAATTTAATAAGGGCACACATCTTAATAAAGACATGTTTTAATATTTTTGGAAGTTGATTGATGTTAATGTGCAGTATAGCTGTCTCCCATGTAAGGGTTGATTTTTCATATCCCATCTTCTCTAATCTTACTCTCAAGGAACACCATAAGTTATGTATCTAAGTACAGTTCCACATGACATGCAAAATATCAGCTGTTTGATCCGGACAATGGGGACATATAGGCGAAAAGTTAGGACTGAATTTATTTAATTTAGATAAGGTATAATATAGATTGTTATTTACCATAATTTGTGTATATAACAGCTTCTTGAAAGGAATGAATTTGATTGTATTTAAAATGGCTAGTTTCTTATTTTCTTCAGTTAGTGATTGAGTTTTCGTTTGCCAATAGTTTGAAAATAATAAAGAATTTTGATGTTTTGTGCTCATTACAATTTTATAAGTCCTAGAAATAGTTTTCCCTTTAATTGCAAGATTTTCAAGTATTAATTTAACTAAATTTATGTTCTGTAAGTCAGTGTGTATTTGTGAGAATTTAACATTTATAAGATGGTGAAGTTGGTTAAGGATAATACTATATTTCTTAGGAAGTTTGAGTTCAAGTCTCATTTGCCCCATGTTAGAGTCTTTCCATTGGTATATATATCATATTGTGTAGTCTTTTATCAAGGGGTAGTTTGTTAGATTTACGGGTTTATTATTTAATAGTAGATTAGGATTTAGGTGTAATGGTTGTATAAGGGTGAAAGCATCAGCTAATTGCAATGATTTAAATAGTTTCTGTGTTGTAAGAATCATGTTTTTAATTAGTGGGTGTAGATTCTTCATGTATATGCTAGTCTGGTTTAAATTCAAGAATGGTGGGGATTTGATATTATAGCCAAGGGATTTCAACTGTTCATAACAGATTTTGGTCCACTAGGGTGACCAAGTATTTATATATGAGTCATAGTTTATTATTTGTATTAGTCTGTAGACAGTAATTATACAATAGTAAAGCTTAAAATCAGGCAACCTCAATCCCCCCCTTATCTTTGGTGAGTACAAGTTTTCCATTTTTAATTCTGGTAGATTTGTGATACCATAAGAATCTTGATATAGCTTTTTTCATGGCAATGAAGAAGTTTTGAGGAATATTTGAAACAGTAGCATTTAATTGAAAGAGTATTCTTGGTAGAAAATTAATCTTGACAACACTAGCTTTTGACAGTAGAGACATACTGATGTTCTTCCATCTATCAATATAATTTTGAATACCAGTCCATGTAATTAGCAGGTTATTGTTTATAATGGGCAGGATTCACGAAGCCTCCGTGTAAGAGATACAAGGCTTACGGAGGCTGCCAAAAGCAGTGTGGCGTCAGCATGTCATGCATATGCATGAGGGCATGCTGAATCACACCTAAGGCTAACACAGTCCATGGAAGACAGTAGGGGGCGTGTCCATAGGCCAAGCCCTGCAAGCGGACGCCCCAGAAGAGTAAAAGTGCCCAAAGTAAACACCCACGACAGAGTACTTGGAAATGTGAATAAACACAACACAACACATGCCCCCACAGACTATGAACATAAAATTATATAAATGAACATGTGATATTTTTTTTAAATCGTAAAGATGTTTGCCGTGAGTGCTAAGCTTGTGGGCATGCTAAGTAACTCAGCCACAGTTAGCAGTCAGTGAAAAGCATATAAGAACTAACTATGCAAAGTAAGCAAAAGCAATAGTGTAGTGGTAGCGGCGTCAGCTGAACAACAGGCAGTCATGGTTTGAGCCCCCACAGCATCAATTTTTATTTTTTAGTGAAATAAGCACAAAACAAGTCCCTGACATATATGTACACATATAAAATTATATTTTATGTAAAATGTAATGATGTAGGCCATTTATTTTGAAGAAATGTGAGATAAAATAATAAAAAATGCCAGATGTGCCTAGAGCTGAGCTACAGTTTAACAAGGTGAGTGCATCTGCCTGTGGGTGATCAGTGGTTTAACAGATGTAAAATAAAAAAATAATAAAAGCCAGTTTAACAGCTAGAAGAGCTAAGCCCTAGTTGAGCGTACTGTGCTGACCCTGTGGTGAAGTGTAAAGCAGCGTAACATAAAATGCGTGCCTGCGCATCGCAGCGGTTTAAACCGACGGCCGTAACTGAAGCTGCGTAGCTGAGCGTGTTACACAGACACACCCCTAAGCTGTCTGACAAGCAGCGTAACCGCAGTCGTCAGTAGAGTATGAGAATTCTTATGTTCATTTGGTCTCATAAGGGATAGTGGAATGGGGATAGTCTATATAGAAAGTAAAGATAGAAATTCAACCATTTATTGTATGGTTAGGGAAAATATCTAGATACACATACACTAAGAGAAGGGGGAAGATGCAAGAAAACAGGTTATACTACATTTCATTTTTTATTAAAAGGTTAGCTTTCCATGTCAATTTGTGGGCGAATTTTATTTGTCAAGAATTATATATAGTAAGTAACCCCAATATTTTTGGTAATAGCATTTGTTTTTTGTTTTTGAATAAACTAATTTGTGAGATGAGATATATTTGATAGCAAGATTGCTAAAAAATTCCCATGTGATTGGTGACATGAACATCCAATTCTTTGTAATAAAGAATTTAATAAGGGCACACATCGTAATAAAGACATGTTTTAATATTTTTGGAAGTTGATTGATGTTAATGTGCAGTATAGCTGTCTCCCATGTAAGGGTTGATTTTTCATATCCCATCTTCTCTAATCTTACTCTCAAGGAACACCATAAGTTATGTATCTAAGTACAGTTCCACATGACATGCAAAATATCAGCTGTTTGATCCGGACAATGGGGACATATAGGCGAAAAGTTAGGACTGAATTTATTTAATTTAGATAAGGTATAATATAGATTGTTATTTACCATAATTTGTGTATATAACAGCTTCTTGAAAGGAATGAATTTGATTGTATTTTCAATGGCTAGTTTCTTATTTTCTTCAGTTAGTGATTGAGTTTTCGTTTGCCAATAGTTTGAAAATAATAAAGAATTTTGATGTTTTGTGCTCATTACAATTTTATAAGTCCTAGAAATTGTTTTCCCTTTAATTACAAGATTTTCAAGTATTAATTTAACTAAATTTATGTTCTGTAAGTCAGTGTGTATTTGTGAGAATTTAACATTTATAAGATGGTGAAGTTGGTTAAGGATAATACTATATTTCTTAGGAAGTTTGAGTTCAAGTCTC
Organism: Protopterus annectens; assembly: GCF_019279795.1. NCBI lineage: Eukaryota > Metazoa > Chordata > Ceratodontiformes > Protopteridae > Protopterus > Protopterus annectens. The sequence goes on from NC_056735.1 coordinate 1,543,930,716, forward strand.
ATTTGCCCCATGTTAGAGTCTTTCCATTGGTATATATATCATATTATGTAGTCTTTTATCAAGGGGTAGTTTGTTAGATTTACGGGTTTATTATTTAATAGTAGATTAGGATTTAGGTGTAATGGTTGTATAAGGGTGAAAGCATCAGCTAATTGCAATGATTTAAATAGTTTCTGTGTTGTAAGAATCATGTGTTTAATTAGTGGGTGTAGATTCTTCATGTATATGCTAGTCTGGTTTAAATTCAAGAATGGTGGGGATTTGATATTATAGCCAAGGGATTTCAACTGTTCATAACAGATTTTGGTCTACTAGCTTGACCAAGTATTTATATATGAGTCATAGTTTATTATTTGTATTAGTCTGTAGACAGTAATTATACAATAGTAAAGCTTAAAATCAGGCAACCTCAATCCCCCCCTTATCTTTGGTGAGTACAAGTTTTCCATTTTTAATTCTGGTAGATTTGTGATACCTTAAGAATCTTGATATAGCTTTTTTCATGGCAATGAAGAAGTTTTGAGGAATATTTGAAACAGTAGCATTTAATTGAAAGAGTATTCTTGGTAGAAAATTAATCTTGACAACACTAGCTTTTGACAGTAGAGACATACTGATGTTCTTCCATCTATCAATATCATTTTGAATACCAGTCCATGTAATTAGCAGGTTATTGTTTATAATGGGCAGGATTCACGAAGCCTCCGTGTAAGAGATACAAGGCTTACACGGAGGCTGCAGTTAAAAGGTGTGACGTCAGCATGTCATGCATATGCATGAGGGCATGCTGAATCACAACTAAGGCTAACACAGTCCATGGAAGACAGTAGGGGGCATGTCCGTAGGCCAAGCCCTGCAAGCGGACACGCCCCCAGAAGAGTAAAAGTGCCCAAAGTAAACACCCACGACAGAGTACTTGGAAATGTGAATAAACAGAACACAACACATGCCCCCACAGACTATGAACATAAAATTATATAAATGAACATGTGATATTTTTTTTAAATCGTAAAGATGTTTGCCCGTGAGTGCGCTCGCTTGCGCGGGCATGCTCGTAGCTCAGCCACAGTTAGCAGTCAGTGAAAAAGCATATAAGAACTAACTATGCAAAGTACGCAAAAAAGCAATAGTGTAGTGGTAGCGACGTCAGCTGAACAACAGGCAGTCATGGTTTGAGCCCCCACAGCATCAATTTTTATTTTTTAGTGAAATAAGCACAAAACAAGTCCCTGACATATATGTACACATATAAAATTATATTTTATGTAAAATGTAATGATGTAGGCCATTTATTTTGAAGAAATGTGAGATAAAATAATAAAAAATGCCAGATGTGCCTAGAGCTGAGCTACAGTTTAACAAGGTGAGTGCATCTGCCTGTGGGTGATCAGTGGTTTAACAGATGTAAAATGAGTGCCCAAAGGTGAGCAGCAGTTTAACATGCTGAAACTGTGTGCCCCTATCTGAGCTGAGCGTAATATGCGTGCTGACAGCCAAATGAAGCGTAAAGCAGCGTAACCCGTTTGCGCGGAGCTGCGCATCACGCCAACAAGCTAACCGATGGGCAACGTTGAGCAAGCTGTAACAAAACTGCCTTTACACAGACACACCCCCTAGCCTGTCTAGACAGTCATTAAATATAAAAAGCAGTGTCCAGGTTCGAACCCAGGATACCATGCACCATAGTCAAGGTACTGAACCACTAAGCCATGACAGCTGTACTTAGAAATGCAGTAATAGCAAATATATAGGAATGAATAGAAAGTGGGGCATGACAAAGCAGGTTTTGTGAAGCTGATACAATTCCAAAATGGCCAATCATAGATAAGTGGGGGAAAAACGGCATATATAAGCCCCATAGGCGGGAATACACAGCATAAACGATTGTAGAACTAACTTGCAGCCAGAATGTCAGGACTAGGTAAGGGTAGTTGCTTTTGAGCACAGAGGTGGGGCGTTGAGGAGTCCAGATATATGGTCTGGCTCCTAGTCCACAATCATAAGGCCCAACTTATGCAGGGCCAGGTCTTGTGGGGAGCATATAGGGCTGAGGCGTGGGACCGGTTGGCTCATGATCTCACCAGTGCCACAGGGATTCCAAGGACTGGTGAGCAGGTCCATCACCACCATGCGGACCTGAAGAGACGTAAGCAGGACCAATTGAACCTTTGGATCCAGGAGGCCCGGCAAATGCCCAACGCCCCACTACTGAGTAAGTTACATTTAATTATGTATGTAAGAAATTAAACTAGCTGATATTATGGAGATGTGTATTCCAATATTACTTCATTTATATTACAGCTGCAGGTGTCCGTTCTGTGAACCACAGAGCCTATGGCAATAGGCTGGTGCGGTTGCGCCATCAGGCAGGCCAGTAATCCTCTCCCAGTAACTGTAAAGAAATATAAAAGTATGACAGTTAGCAAAAGAGTGCAGTGTAGTCACTAAGTAATAAAATGTGCAAGTAACAGTGTAAAAGTGTTTGCAAGTATTGCTTGATTACAAAAGTGTGTTGCAGTCTGTAATCCAAACAGAAAAATGAAAATGTCTGAAATAAAGTGTGAAATAATGATGCCCCACCTGTAATATAATAGTACACAACCTGCAGCAGGCTGAAAAGTACAGCTGCAGAAGATGAGCAAATCACATGTGTGAAATATATCCCTGTTGAAATACTGAAACATGACAGAAGTGAGACTGCTGGAAAGGATTGTAATAACTACAAGTAAAACATGTCAATAAAGCCTAGAAGTAAGTACCATCCTGAATAGTAAAATAAAAACAAGTGAGAGAGTGTGAGAAAGAGATATGAATCCACCAACAAAGTAGTAATAACCCCTGAATAAAGTATATTGCAGTCAGTACAGAATGAAATGAATGTGACAAGCAGAACCAAACTGTGAAATGTGTTCAAAGTGTTGCTGCAGCTGGAATGTGTATCCCAAAATCTGGGTATGTTGCTCTCAGTCTGCAATATGCAGATAGTATGATTGTCTGAAATACCATACATCCACAGTTGTCTATAGCTATATAAAGCAAATGTAGCAGGATGATGTAGCTGAACAAAGCCAGATATGAACGTGTATGAATAACAATAAAATGTATATTGATGTAGCAGTAACAGTCCTATCACCAACATGAAGTAGTTATCATATAGGAAACTGTAGTTAGAACAGTAGTGTGTATATATCTGCAGCTATTAGAAATGTACAGCATATGTAGTGGTATTTGAAGGTGTTAATTATATTTTCTTCACCCCACCCTATAACCACATATAATCCATTCCACATGAAATTGGTATGTGCAATCACCCTGGACATTTGTCCTGTTGGGTCATACATATTTGCATGTACGTTGATGCATCTGCCCTGTTCATACATCCAAACCTGATGGCCTGTTGCCATCAATCAACCCTGCATGTTGTTGGACTGTGTATTGCTGTTCAAATTATGCATGTGTTATGCTCGCTGTTCAATGGTGTGAATATCTGGGTGTTTGGTTAATGGGAATACTAATGCATGCTGTTACAACTAATTGCGAATGGTATTGTATGTTACTAACCCAAACTGTCATGACATAATGCAAAACATAGGACAACAGGGAAGGCGGGTTCCAGCGGACCCACCTCTTCCACCTCAGCTGGCGAGTGCACCTGGCACTAGTGCCCAGTCTGGACCCTCCTCCGGTGGCCCTGTGCCACCACCTGGGTGGAAGCGCTGCAGGATGGGGCCCATCCCCATCTGCAAGTGTGGCTGGAGGAGAACCACCGTTCACCCTCTGTGGCGTGTGGGCGGTGGTGTGTGGGGAGATCCGGGACTCTGTTCTTGGGCCCCTATGCCAGCTTGAGGCACAGGTGGCACAACTTACGGGCATGCCTGTTGCCCGGCCTACACAGCCCCCAGCACAGCCCCATCCTGGGCAGTGAAGGAACAGTGGCAACTGCCCATGGGTGGGGATATCAGTTCCACTGTTGCCATCTGTGGGCTCATGGGCTCTGGATATCCAAACATCCGTCCCCGTCAATTGTGTAACCCCCCCCACATGTGTCATACACTGCCCCTGTATGCGTCTTGTTTGTCTTGTCTGTTGACCTACCCAGCCTACCTCCCCAGCTATACCGACTTCCTTTACCTGACATACCACTCTCACCTGAAAAAAAAAAAAGGGTACTCTGTACTCACAAAAAAATTACGCCCCATACATAACTGCCCATTCCGCACACATGTCTGCTGGACATGGAAACTATCAATTACAATTGGCTGTGCAACAAGTATTATTGTTGTCCTGACACCTCTCTCAGGGGTGGAAGGTTTCAAATGTCACACCAAATTACAAACATATGCACAGCTGTTGCTGATGAAGAAATTGGCAGCTATGGGCCTTACCTACATCCCTCCTGCAAAACCCAAGCTTGTTTCCCTACTGTCTTACCCTCTTTGTGACCCCTTTTTCACCACTTTCCTGTCTCCCCATTTTCATTTCTTTCAAAGAAAATAGCGCGGGTGTGTGCCAGAGTAAGCACTGTTAAGCGGTTGTAAGTGGGTGTGCACAGAGCTGAACGCCAGTGCGCATGTGGGAGCTCCGCACAAACCAGCGCTAACCCGGTTACAACTGCTTAAAAGTGCCTTAGTCACTCTGATTGACAGGTCCTGTAGTCAGTTCAAAAGCAAAATAAAATCCCACTGTCAGTCCCGAACCCAGGACCTTGGAAACAGTAGTCTGCATGACTTACCACTAAGCCATGACTGTTATACAAAAACATTGTGCTAAAATAAATATATCATGTAATAGTAGGAATGAATGTAAAGGGAATATAGGATGTGTAGTACACAAAGCATGTCATGTGTACTTACTGTCAAATCTAGTGGATTTCTATAATAGTAGTGTGTGAACAGAAACAGCCATGCCAGTTGGTAGCTAGTAGGTAATAATGTCAGTTATTATACATATATAAATGTATGTATATTTATATATATATATATATATATATATATATATATATATATATATATATATATAGTTGTAGGTGTCAGTGTACATACACACTTAGTACAGGAAACAGGAGAGATGAATGGAGAAATGTGAATCTACAACACAGCCTGAATCATGAGTGAGATACTAACCTTTACACTCACAGAACAGTGTCCACAGCATACCAGCATGGTCACCGCCCTTACAATCTGAAAGGGCAATGCCTATCTCACATACCCTTTTATAGCACTGTCCTGAAATCACAGTGAGAACTGCAATCAGTACACAACTGGCTGCATGCAATTAGCAAATGCTGGCTTACAATTGGTGCAGAGGCCATCACATGGACTTATGCAGACACCTACAAAAGCATCCTGTACTCCCACTTCACACATGCAATACTTTCATTGCACCGTCTGGAGACAGACAGAGAGAGAGAGAGAGAAAGAAAAAAAAAAAGAAAAAGAAAATAAGAACACCAGCAAAAACACATGTAAGACAAACTAAGTTGAAGCTGTCATCAGTGTCAGTATCAAGCTGGGCTAGCAGCAGCAGGAAGCTATAGTAACAGTAACGCAACCAGCTGCGACAAACACAGGTAATGTAAAGTAACAAGTTAATAGTCTACATACTGTGAACCCTCCATATGTGTCATTGGTCTGTATCTATAGGTATGTCCATGTGATAAGTTGTGTGCACGTAGTTTCACCCAAAGGGGATGACTATACATTACATGTCATTCAGTGTTAGGCCATGATTCTGGCACCAGTTGTCTATTTTAGTGAGGCCTGTCTGTAGGATATGTGTGTCAGCTGGTGTAACGACTATGGCGCTTAGTTCGCAGTCATCTGGGAACTTTGTCATCCACAACCCGCACATGTTTGCTTTCACATCTGAGAAGTAAATGCCAAACAAGAGGGGTCCTAGGACAGAGCCCTGTGGGATACCACATGTGACTGGCTTTGAGTCTGACATGGCTCTCGCAATATCGATATTATGGATTCTGTAGTTCAACCAGTGTGCAACCCATCATGTGACATATGTAGTAACATGTATGCTGATGAGCTTCTCTATGATGCCTGAGTGGAGTACTGTGTTGAAAGCTATAGGCAAATCCAGGTAGGCTGTATGGACTGCTTTGCCCTCATCAATGGCTGTAGTGACTGTTTTGAAAAGGTCAACCAGGTTCAAAAGGCAAGATCAGCCCATCACAAAGGCAAACTCGGTAGGATCAAGTGTCTGCAGGTACCCAATATCGCTGTATATGCGTCCCATAATGAATCATTCCATAGCTTTGCAGACCAGGCTGGTTAAGCTTATGGGGCGGTAGTTCCCAGGGTCAGTAGAGGTGCCTCCTTAGTGGAGTGGGACCACTGTTGCTGTATGCCAGTGTTCAGGTACATATCCCGTAGCACGGCCAAGGTTAAATATCAGTCTTATATGCGGTTGTATCTCCTCTTGGAGTTCACGTAGCACACATCCAGGGATACCATCAGGTCACATTGATGCTGTGTGTTCTGCTTTGCTGAGGGCGGCCCTCACCTGGACATCTGAGATGATAGGGAGGTTACATTCAGCTGTGATAAGTATTTCTAAGTGTGGGGGAGAGGGAGGGGGGATACTTGTACTGAACCTGTCTGCCAGAATCTTGCCAATATCTGTGTGTTCAGTGAATGTTAAGTAGGTGTGCAGTAATTCAGAGCATATCTGAGGCTTTTGGTCCATATGTCTAACATAACTGAAGAAGGCCTTGTGGTTATCTATAGTGTCCGTGGCCAATTCCCTCTCAGAGTTGGCCGTGGATGTTGTTATGAGAGACCATAGCTTATTACCAGTGCTGACCACAGATGCCTTCCCTTTATGTGAATCTGCTCTGTCCTGCAGTAGCCTCCTTCTATCGTTATACAATCTGCCTTTGGCTGGGGTCCACCAGACAGGATGCCTAACCTTTGTGCATAGGGTCTGGGTTAGAAATGTGTGTGCATGTTCCATGCATTCTTTGGGATGTCCGTGGGAAGCATTCACAAAGGGGTCAGCATTGTGGGTTGTGGCTACCACTGGCCCAGTGGGCTGCATAGATACCATGTCAGTCCTAACAAGTGAATATCTGTCTATTCACATATATATCAAAGTAGTCTACTGTGCTGGTGGTGGTGGTGGGATATGTATATCCAGGCCAAGTAATTTGTGTCCAGATCACACAAGTGGATGGCATTCCACATACAGTACCTTGGTATGTACCCCCAGAGTGAGGTTGTGCATTGGACCTGTCTCAGTGTGCTGACCGATGGGGCTTGCTACTATGTTGTATGGAATGTGGCAGGTATTGTTGCACAGGTGTTGGCTGAGCACTGATATCTGGCCATGTACTTGTGTATCCACCAAGAGACACACACGTGCTACATATGGGAGTAGTAGTATATCACTACAGTTGAGTATCATGTATAGTATGTGTGCCATATATTGCTGACATAGTTTGCTGATATCCTGTTTGTGTTCTCTTTCAGGGACATGGCACGTCAGCGAAATCCTGCCTACTCTGCTGCAGAAGATGAAGAGATACACCAGAGCCTGGTGCGGGATTATGACATACTGTTTTCCTGCACCAGCCAGAATCAGCAGGAGAGGGCTGCACTGTGGCAAGACCTTGTCTGTAGGGTAAATGACATTGGCACGCATAATAGGACATATGAGCAGGTACGACATCACTGCAGTGATTTAATCAGAAATGTCCGTAAGCGTGCATTGGATATCCACAGGCAACAGGTCGCCACAGGAGGTGGGGTGGCCACACATCCCCCCCTCACCAGACTGGAGGGGCTACTCCTAAGTGTTGTGGCTCCAGACCAGGAACATCAACAGCAACACACCTGCATTATGATGGAGGCTGGATCCACACAGCAACACGACATGGAGCATGCAGGTAATATGCCATATGTATAGTTGACTGTTCTGTACACTGTTAGTTTATGCATGTGTAAGGTGTGTCCATGGTATGTAGCTGTCAACAGAGTATGTAATTGTGCAGGTGTGTTATGGCCAATATCAGCAGCTGACATGTGAAAGGCAACTGGTGTACTACTGCACTGTATCATACACAGTATAAATGGCACAGTTGTGCCCACTGACATTAATCCCCTCATTTCTGCAGGTCCCTCTGGTGTTACAGCAAGGCAGCCCATCCATGCTGGTGAGTGTGTTTTAACAATACCTATAATAGTCCTGATAGTGCTAGTAATAATAGTGTAACTCAGTAGTGCTCTGTGTGTATACTGCGGAGTGTGCATGTGTGCATGTGTGCATGTGTGCCTGTGTCCACGTGTGAATGTGTGCATGTGTGCATGTGCGCCTGTGTCCACGTGAGCATGTGTGCATGTATGCATGTGAGCAAGTGTGCATGTGTGCCTGTGTCCATGTGTGCATGTGTGCATGTGTGCATGTGTGCCTGTGTCCACGTGTGCATGTGTGCATGTGTGCATGTGTCCACGTGTGCATGTGTGCATGTGTGCATTAGTGCATCACTGGTAACATTGTGTAGACATTGTAAACTGTGTTTCCTGTCTTCCTCCCACAGGTTCTGGTGTTACTCTGGTGTCCTGCAGCAGGGAACCTGAATCTGGTGCCACAGATACTGATAATGATGATATCTGTGTAATGGCACAGGAAGGTGTGTCAGGGTCCGTCATTGGTCAGCCAATTGACAGTACACAGCTGTCCACCCCATCATTGCGCACAGTCATCCTGCCAGTACATCCTATGTCACCATTGTCCCTAGGTGATGGACAGGATACAGTGGACATTGACCAGGGTAATGTGGTATCTGTGGCACATGCTTCCCCACACAGCAGCCATGGGCAGGGTCCTGAGTCGGTACCACACAGACAGTTTCCCATGGGTTCTCGTGGGAGCATACGTGAGCGTACTGCCTCTGGCAGACGTGCCCAAAGAGGTCTGTCAACCTCAGCTATGTTTTGGGCTGTCATTCAGGCACAGTCACATATGGAAAGGTACACCAGACAGGGTCTGAGGGAGCTGAGAGCATGTCGCACAGCCATGACTGACAGTATGCGTGACATCGCGGATGCTATCCGTAATTTCACCAATGTCATAGACAGACATTGTGGGGACATATTACAGCAGTTCCACAACCACATGTCCATGAGCCAGGGCAATGGTGGATGGTTGCGGCGTCGACGTGGCCATATGCCAGCAACAGCAGCAGCTGGCAGTCGGCGTGGATGACAACAGGCCCGCGGACGCCCGTAGTGCCAGCAGCAGCCCCAGCAATGCTGGGTCTGTGCTGTCATCAGTCCGCCCCAGGAGACCACGTGCACATGGCTCTGGACAGTCCCAACAGGGACCTGTGTCCAGTCAACACACTCCCGCTTCTGATGACAGTACCCAGTCTGGCTTAGTACTGGATATGGTCCGTAGCACCCCTGCCAGGCACAGGTACTGTGTCCATGCCCACAGACACTGATCTGTATGACCTGCCAGGTGCAGTCTGTGGCTGTTCACAAACTCCAGTATATGGCAGCCATGAGGTGGAACTGTGTGCATGCATACACACATGCAAAATGTTAGCACCTAGGGCTACCACATACACACACACACACTGCACCAACAGTGCCCCACCCTGTACTGCTGTCCCTCACCAACACACATACACACACATGTCAATTGGTGGTATCAGTGGCAGACTCAGGCATACCTAATTCACACCCTGTGCATATGATGAAACTGTGCCACTCCTGCAATCTCCAACATCAGTGCAGGAACAGGTAAACACGTTGCTGATGCACAGGGTGACTACATAGAAGTGTATTACTAGTATCATGTTGGTAACAGTACATTGTGCTGATATGACTGTGTGTATATCCCAGCATGCCTGATGCAGTAACTGTATGACTGTCCTGAATTGTTATCTACACCCATAGTAAGTACCATAGTGTAACAGCTGCACATTATTGCATACCAGTGGTAAGGATGTCAACAGATAGCCACATACATAGGTAGCACAGGGAGAAGCTAATGCAAGTAGTGATATGCAATGATGGACATGTACAGTAATGGTGGCATGTTGCCCACAACGACTATGCAATGTGGATGTTTGCACATGTTGATATGTGTGCAGTACCAATGTAATACAAATTACAATTAAATATGACATAATATCAGTTCTACCATGGACATCTGAGCTGTGCATTCCTGGGTACATGTTGATAGTGCCTGCATATTTGCACTGTTACCTACTGGAAGTGTTACCCTTCTTTGTTGTACAATGGACTACTTCCAGCCCTGCTTACTGTAGCTTTGTTTGCATGCATGTTTGCTTGGGGTTCCCTGGAACACTGCTTCCACCTGCAATGCAGAGTTACAGAGCTTCTGTGGATTCCTAGTGACATCTGCATAGCGTACTATCGTATGTCAATTTTCCACATGACAGAACATCACTGTCTGTCCTGTTCGCATGTCGTTGCCTGTGACACATTGCATATGACTTACCTGGCATTTACCACGTGTGAAGTCATATATGCCAGTGCTATGAAATCAGTAGCAGTACACCCACACATACTCACCTTCAGTATGTTGTTCCCCATTGGCCCTATGTGTTGGTAATCACCATGGCAATCACACTACTATGGTAGCACGTGCAAAGGTAACCTGTGAATCACCTCTATGGTCCAGTTGTGGTTTATGTGAGTCATGTGGCAATGTCTCAGCTGCCACATGTATGCAGTCAACCCTCTCCCCTGGCCAGGAACGTACAACACATGTGTGAGATGCCACCACATAGCCAATCTGGGGACTGAGCACTCTGAAACCAGTACTGCCATACCCTGTCAGGTGGCATGACATACTACAGTGACTACAATACCAGTCTGACATAGACCCGCACTGACAGCAATCCGAACACACTGGGGCATACTTGGAGACTCAGAATAGCATCCTGCCTGGCATCACACACCTCTGCAGCTGGCACACAGGCATACGTTAAGTCAGAACAGAGCACATGCCACACATGGCACACACATCCCGTGTGACACACACTCACAGCCTGTAGGGCTACACAACACATCTGCTACAGATGTGTCAGGTACCTCTCTTGGCCGCTGCAGTGGAGTCCCGCTCAACAGGCTGTACATGGTGAAGGTCACAGTGATATGCCCGTGGGGCACTATGGTCCACCACAAAACACATGCATACAGGTCAGTCAGAGGCATGGACACATATGACTCAGTCATTGTCCATGCCACTATAGATGACCTGAGACATACCTCCCTGGACTACATGATAGGGAACATAGTAGGGCTCTCTCAGCATGTGGCACTGGCCAGTATGAGCCCGACCTTGATTGCCATCATACCCTCACCAGTTATGTTACCACAATATGTAGGAAGGGTGTTCTATGTCGACATTCTGCTCAATCTCCAATGTCATTCATAGGATATCCAATGGCTGTCAACGTGTGCTTACATGCTAGGGAAGCCACAATGATTTGTGAGGGGCAGCTTGCACTTGACACCCATGGGCCATTGTATATTGGCGAAGCCCCTTGATACACACATAGTGCCTTTTGCTGCAGGACATGGATTACATAGCCACCTCCGCAGGTATCACACAGGATAGGACACTAACAGTGATGCTACACAACACCAGCAGTGTACACCGCAAGATGCATGCACTGGACACTCTCCTCAGCACGGTAAACTGCAATATCTGTGCAGTACCAGATTCCTGATTCACGGCTCACAGGTGCAACCCATCACTGCCAGGTTATACCTCATACCATGCCTGTCATCCCCTACACATGTAACACACATGGACAGGGGGGTGGTATCTCAAGGCACCACAGATACACACACCTCCAGGTTGTTGGCACAGCACAAAGCATCAGGGCCTATCCATGAGCAGCTAACAGTGTGTTGGACTGCCTTCTGGTTCATAGCCTGGCACACACAACCCTCCCATACACAGGAAACCCACCTGTCCTCCCTAACAACACTGGCAATATGACAGTCTCTAGAAATGTCTTTATATGGCTGGACTGCATCCAGCCCAACACTGTGTGTGAGCATTACTGTAGCTACAACACACTAGCTGAAAGGTTCCCAGCATGTAGTCACTGAATTGCAGTGGAACAACATGTTACCAATCCCACAACAGGTGGGAACATGCAGCACCTGTTCATCAACTACATGTAGACTATATGGCCCAGACCAGATGTGTATCCCCTGCTGTTGGTAGTATACCATATACAACTCACACTGTATATACACATACCGCATGTGGCCCCTGCACAGTAAGACACAGTCATAATGTTATGCATTGCGAATACCATTTATCCACTTGAGGCATGTTTCAGACATGGTAACTACTGAAGGTCACAGGTATATATGTGTATGTGTCACACACATACATCATGTGTGCATTGCCATTGCTGGTTTAGGCAATGGCATGCATTGTTATGAACAACAACCCACACATGGTCATATTGTGTGACACAACCACACGTGGCAGTTGTGGGTTTCCAAAACATACCTATCTGTGCTCTGACAGTGGTAATAGACCCAGTAGCGGAGCGCACTATTGGCATTACTGGGCAATTAGCCCTGTTTGGCTGTACTGATAGTGTGGTGACATCCCCTGTGTTTACTGGGGGAATATGCAGCATCTGGTGTATTGTAGTAGTTGCCAAAAGGATCTGTTTTCTCACACTTGCAATTAAACACACCCACACACACACTTGCCGGATTCATACCCCTACCTAACCATGTTACGACATGTGAGAGAGATGCATTAGCGAAGCGCACTATTTGGATTACTAGGAAGTTCCTCTTCTCCAGATATACTTATAGGGTGCTGACATCATCAGTGTTTGGAAAGGGTAATGTGCATCATGTAGTGTGTTCTCCTGATTGCCAAAAAGCACACGTCTTTCATACAGAATTGCACACACACAAACTCCCCTCATCCAAACACGCACACTTGCCATTTGCAGGATTCAACCCCCTACCTAACTATGTTATGACACTTGAGAAAGACGCATTAACAGAGTGTGCTATTCGGATCACTTGGGGTGTTTCCCTTCTACAGCTGTACTTATAGGGTGCTGTCATCATCAGTGTTTGGAAAGGGTAATGTTTATCATGTAGTGTGTTCTCCTAATTGCCAAAATGCACATATTTTTCATACAGACTTGCCAGCACACAAATTCCCCTTATCCACACATTGGCCATTTGCAGGATTCAAACCCCTACCTAACTCTGTTATGACACTCGTGAGGGACACATCAGCACAGCGTACTATTCGCATTACTTGGAGGTTTCTCTTCTCCTGCTGTACTTATAGGGTGCTGACATCATCAGTGCTTAGAAAGGGGAATGTGCATCCTGTAGAGTGTTTTCCCAGTTGCCAAAAGGGACATTTCCCTCACACAGACTTGCACACACACTAACCCCCCTCCACACACACTGGGTAGCTGCAAGATTCAAACCCCTACCTATGTTATGACACTCGAGACAGACGCATTAGCGGAGCACACTATTCGCATTACTGGGAGGTTTCCGTTCTCCTGCTGTACTTATAGGGTGCTGACATCATCAGTGTTTAGAAAGGGGAATGTGCAGCCTGTATAGTGTTTTCCCAGTTGCCAAAAGGGACATTTCCCTTACACAGACTTGCACACACAACAACCCCGCTCACCCACACACACTGAGCATTTGCATGGTTCGAACTCCTACCTAACTATATTATGACACTTGAGGAAGATGCATTACCAGAGCACGCCATCCGAATTACTGGGCATTTGTTCTGCACCTGCAGTATTTATAGGGTGCTGACATCTTTATTTCTACAGAGGTATGTACATCTAGTACTACCTGTCAGGTGGGGGATAGCATATATATGCATTTGCAGCCACCTACTTCAGGGCCAGATATGCACATCGCACTGGCAGGTTATGTACTATACCATGCTCCGTGACCACAGGGCCTGTAACACACAACACAACCAGTCCAGAACACCCCTCCCACATCCAGGACACACACTTTGCTTCTCTGGGAACAGTGCCGGGATATGCAGGTGTTCACATACACAATTACAGTTGTTAACATCAGGTACAGGCATATTGTGTGTGGGAACTACTCAGGCCTCTACAACAATACCCTACAGCCACTTCAATTTGTGGGTCCATGTGCTATGGCAGAACCACTCACCACAGCCACATGGGGGAATAAATATTGCACCTGTCCATCTGCAACATGGGTACTCCCTGTTCCACACCAGAGGTAGACCACCATTGTTGATATCTGACCATACCCACCTTTCCCTGGACATCCATATCCCATCCACACCCCCAGGCAAGGTTGTCACTGCAAACAAACTGTATTTAGCACAAGCAGACTCTACACTTGTGAAGTCTGGGGTGGAAGACTTCAAAGGACCCATGCTGGGGGACTATACTGGCCACTCTGCATAATCCTTGACAATTGCATTCTATGAGCATGTGTAAGGTTTGCATTGATCATGCTATCCCACATATACCCATGACTGCTCCACAACAGGACACCTGTCAGGTGTACACCAGCCATATATGAGCTGTCCAACAGACAGAGTGAGCTAATACATTGCAGAGCTGTAGCCCGCAGAGGGAGGACATCTCTGAACAGTACCAGCATGACACTTCAATCCCACATAATCATCACAACACAGTGTTGACAGTGAAATTGTCCAGACAATGCAGATAGGGCTCCCCTCAGTCTGTTATTGACGCCCACTTACTGTTAGAGGTCCTCAGCAACCCTCTTCCAGCACACACCAACAACATGGATGTGGCTTAGCACATTCAGACCCTGGGATCTCCACTGTGTCCCTGCTTGACAGAGACACAGCACACTAGCCTCACATGATGCCTTATGTGACCTACTTTACAGTGGCACAGTAGCCTACTGTACTGGGGATGCAGATGCCAAGCACACTCTGGCTAAGCTGTCATTCCCTAGGGCAAGCAGCCTAGTATTGACCTCTACACCCATATGTTTAATTGTCAGATGCACAATATTTGTTGCTGATAGACTGTTTGCAGGTCTTATTGCCATAGCATTCCCTGTTTCTATGAACAACTTGTGTATCTGTGGAAGATGTTTGAATATGTGGGGGATCCACTATATCACTTATGTCTCTGTAGTCATTGACTGTGTGCACTGGGCAGATTGCTGTGATGTGGTTGGTTCCTGGAATGACACGTACAAATACCAGATATGTGTGGCCAACTGCTAAACGGAGATATGGCCTAAGTGTGTGAGCATGCCCAGTTCAGCCTTTCCATGGCATGTTGTCTGACATATGCCTCATTTATCAAAGTGTGCGAGCATGCCCAGTGTGAGCTTTCCATATGTTGAACTCTGCAGTCCACCACATATTTGTGTGAGTGTGAACTTCAACAATATCTCACGTTTATGGTTGTGTGTTGGGTGTCATGTTGTGTACTTACTGGCCAACTGCTTCATGTCTGAACACAACAGGGATTATACTGTGCCTGCAGGGATTGCATGGGATACTTTGCATACAGTTGTCAACATCCTTTCATACTGACCTAACACTGTAGTACCGTATAGTGTACTGGTTCAGTACTTTCACTGTGGTGGACAGTATCCTGGGCTTTAGTCCTATCACTGCTTTAAATCTTCATAGTGAGCACAACAGACTGTGTAGGGGCCAGTTGTGCACATATGACCATGTTGCATTATGTTCAGATATGGACTACCTAAACCAGGCTTGTCCAACATTGGTAGTGTATTCCACAACATAGGTGGACATTGGCAAACACTAGCAATGTGCCCTAGGCCATTTCTAATGCTAGTCAGAGAGTGTGTTTGTCCTTCGACACACATTGTAACTGGAGTTTGCCATGACATATGTCATGGTTAGTATACTGTGCCTCCATCTACCTGTGACATAGTGATACCCAGGGTAAACCTACCATCTCCCATCCACTCATCAAGATTCCTCTTGAGGAGTGTCGATGGGTGACTCTCTGGCTAACCTGTACTGGGAGTTTACTCAAGAGTGGGGGTGGCTTCTGTGTTATGGATCATTCAGTACAGCTTGTCCTATGTATGTCAGTACTGGGGTTCAGGTCTCTCATGTGCATAGCTCACTGCCATTCAGATTGTACAAGGTGCAGCATGTTCATTGATTCCAGCCTGGACATGGCTTTATACATCAGACACAGTTTGCCTCTGGGTGGGCAGTATGGCAGTGTGTGGAGCTGCAGTTTATTTAATCAGGCAACACATGGCATCTGTTCAAGCTCTTTGCTACTCCTGGTGAGGTACTGTTGTGGACTTTACAGTTGATGGAGGTGTCTGCTGAGGTACATCCCACAGGGGCTATTGTAGTCAATTGTAATGCTGATGAAGGATGACTGCAGAGCCACAGTGACCTCCCCTTATCTAGATCTGAAAACCTTCATGATTAGGTGGGTATATGGTATGTTTCTGTGAACACTACAGCCTCATGTTTGTCCAATGCAGGATATCTATCACCTTGTGTCCCCAGGTCTCTCATTACATGTTAGGTACGTAATGGGTTATCACCTGTGTGGTAATTGGTGGGCACTTACTGTATATCCATGGTGGTTGACTATACACATTTCTGCAATTAGCTTGCTGACATGGCTATGGCACCAGTTGTCTGTTTCTATGTGGCCCTTTTGTGGGATGCTTGTGTCAGCTGGGGGTCAGATATGGTGGGCAGTTTGTACTCCTCTGCATACATGTTCAGTCACAGTCCTTCCATGTTGGCCTGTACCTATGGGACATATATACGAACGAGGGAGGTCCCAGGACCAAGCCTTGTGGGATGCCACTTATATCTGGTTTGTAGTCTGACATGGATGCAGCATGTCTGACCATGTCAGTTCTGTCCTTGGTCTGGTTTGCAACCCCTCTACTGACATAGGGGTTTATATTTAAGCTGGTGAATATATCCATACTGAACATGTAGGGTATTGTATGGAAGCATTTGCAAGGTCCAGCTACGCTGTGTGGACCACATTGCCCTCATCAATGACCTTAATGACTGTTTCAAATGGGTCAAACATGTTTAGGGGCAGGATCTGCACTTACGACAGCCACACTGGGTAGGGTCCGGTGTCAGTAGGTCCCCGATAGCTTTATGTCTGCGGTACATGCTGATCCTTTCCATAGCTGTGCAGACCAAGCTTGTCAGGATCCTGGGGTGGTAGTTTGCATTATCCATTCAGGCAACACCTTTGTTGAGAAGGACCACTGTTGTTGTACACACTGCTCTTTGGGTACATATCCTGTGGTAAGGCTGACATTGAGCAGTAGTGTGATTTGGCATTCCATTCTTCTTGGAGTCCATGTTGGACTCAGTCCAGGACACCATCTCATACCTTTGCTGCTGTGTGTTTTGCTTTGTAGATGCTGGCTGTTACCTCAGCATCTGCAATGTCAGGGGGCCAGCAGTCTGCTGGGATAGATATTTTGCATTCTGAGGGGGGGGGGGTTGCACTGCACCTGTCAGGTTGTATGTTGGCAATATGTGTCTGTGTTTGGTATGTTGTTTGTAATATTTGTGTGATTCGGAGCATATCTGTGAATTCCCAACATGGTTCCTACCATCAGCTGAGTATGCCTTCTGATTATCCTTAGTGTCCTGTACAATTTGAATCTTCATAAGTCCATAGGTTCATACTAGGCTATCCACCCTAGAGCATTTGTAAGCCTAGCCAGAGTGTGTGTGTCTTTCGCCGCCCATTGCTATGTGAATAGTATGGCCATTTATGATTTACTTTACTGTGCCTCTGTCTGGACGTGACACAGTGAAGACCCCCAGTGTACATCTGCGATCATCCATCCACTTGGCAATATTCCTGTTGAGGGGTGTCAGTAAGGGGCTCTGCCTAACATGGAGTGGGATCCTGTTCCAGGGTGTGGGGAGCCTCTGGGTTATGTATCTGTCCCTCCAGCACATCCTATTTCATTATGTGTTGAGGTTGCCATCTGTCACTCTCACAGCTCCAATGGCTTTTATTTTCCTGGGGTGGAGCATGTCCATTACTCCTGTGTTGGACATGGCCTTGTACAACAGACATACAATGCCTCTGTGTAGGCAGTATGTGACTGCATGCAGCTGGGGTGTCTACAGCCAGGCAGCATATGACATATATTTGAGACCCTATTATCCTCTTGGTGAGGTACCTTTGAGGTCTTTCTAACCGCTGCAGGTGTCAGGTAAGGTACATCCCATATGAGTCATTGTACTAGATTATGGGTCTGATAAGAGAACAGTACAGGGGCACAATGACCTCTGTTGATGCAGATGTGAATCCTTTCATGATATGGTGTCCAATATAGACAGTCTTCCTAGCCATATTGGCAATGTGAGTGTCACATAACAGGTTACTGTCCACTTGTGTCCCTAGGTCCCTGATTACTCCTTGCATACATAATGGTTTACCACCTATGTGGTAATTTGTGAGTACCTTGTTTGGTATTTGGTGGGACATTCATACTGTCCAGTGTCTTCAGGACGTCTGGGTGGGGTTCCTGTGTGTGAGAGTGTGGTCTGCAGCATGCTACAGACTGTACAGCAGTTTTGACTACAGTTAGGTGCACATGGGTGGTCTCCGCTGCTTCGTGCATTGTCAGTTACCTGGACGTATGGGTGTCTGTGCTGCATATGGATACTCCCCCTCCTTTGATGTTCTGGTCCTGGTTTTGGGGCCATAACGCATGATATGAGGTATAACCTGGTAGTGCTGGTGTGCTGACAGTAGGCTTGCAACAGGTTTCTGTCACTGCACAGAAATCGATGTTCTCCATACTGGGAAGGGCCTCAGGAGCATGCATATTGCGGTTTACACATCTGGCATTGGTCAGCATTACCCTTATGTTTCTTACCACTTATGTTTTCTAGGGTGGTGGGTTAGTGTTTTCAGCCTTGACTACGTACGGCTCTATGGAGGTGGGAAAAGCCTTATCCAATATCCAGACGCCCAGGGGTAACAGGTACAAGCCATCCCTGGAACAGCAGCATGGCTTGTCATGCATAACATCTCAAACAGACAGACATTAGATCCTCTTGGACTGACAGCTGTAATTGTGCCACCTGTTAAAGCTGATCATTCTGTGTTTGTACTGTGGCATCATTCTTGGTGAGGGCAGGATGCTGCAAATGGCCAGTGTCATACCGGCCTGGAGTACATACTCAGAGAGCTCATCCATGTCTCTTTTCATGTAGTCCAGAGAGGTACATCTCAGGTCATTCACACCAGCATGGACAATGACTGCATCATATTTCTACTTGCTTTGGGGTGACCTGCGTACTTGTGTTATGTGGCGTATTGTAGCAGCCTACATGCAGCTTACGGTACCCTTTCCCTTGTTCAGTCTGGCGAGTGGGACAGCAGTGTGTCTGCCTATAGAGACACCTATTACAACTGTATCAGGCATGTTGTTTCTCCTTCTGGCCTGTGACTGTTTGGCACACCAGCTTTGTGTACTATGTGTTGCATGTGCTATGTTTGGAGGTTGTGGTTGCTTGGGGTCTGCTTTGGAGGCCTCTGTTGGTGTGGTGTGTTTGTAATTAGGGCCTCCGGGAATGTTTTTCTGTGTTTATGTGTTTGGTTTACAGTTGTGATAGGTCTATGTGGGACTGGGTTTGTGGTGTGTGTGGTTACCTTCTCATCCTGACTAGTTTTGACAGTACTGAGTTGGGGGAGCTCAGCCTCCGGTTTGGATAAATGGTTGCATCTCTCACATATATTTGTATTTACTGGGGGGAGTTGAGGGTTGTCTGTGTACTTGGAGCAGGTGTAACATTGCCTCAGGATTCACAGATTCTACTTGTTGTAGCTGGCCTTAGTGGATTGTATGTGTGGACATATTTTATTGCCATACTACTGATCAGTGATTACTTCCATTTTTATGTTTGCTCTATCATGTAGTAGCTTCCTCATTCTCTTGCATGGTTTGGTAATGGCTGGAGTCCAGCATGCCAGATGCCTGCGTGTACGGCATTGTGTCTTGTTGTTATTTGTGATTGCATAATCCAAGCATTCCTGGCTGTGTTTATGGACTGCCTGTATAACAGGTTCTGCGGTGTGTCCCATATTTTGCACCTGCACAGGGCCTTTAATGGATTCCACATCAGTTTGGAGGGGTGCAACTTATGCTTTACACATGTTTTTTCACTGTGGTTTTCTGGTCAGGGACTGTGGTCAGGACGTGTATATCCGGTGTGATTACTCTATGGTCTGGTCTTATCAGTGAGGGATACACATCTCATCTTGCCATCCAGTACCCATGTTGCTGATTATCACATCCAGTATGCTTACCCCTCTTGTGGGAGTGGTACGTTGTTCCTGGGCATTGTGGTTTATGGATTCCAGGAACCTTTCTCCTACAGTGTTGGTGCTAGTATAATGCTCCCAGTGTATGTCTGGGTATTTTCAGTCAACCAATATAATGTGGTTTGGGGGGCTTGATATATTCATATATTCCAACATAGGCCAGGTGCAGTTCCTGGTGTTAGGACGGTAGTCTGTAGCAGGCTATATACTGGGAGGCAGTTTTAGCCACTGGTACTTGACCATGGCTAGTCCATGCTGCTTCTTGTTGTGGTACCAACATGGCAGTGTGGTTATCCTTGACAATTATTGCTAGTCACCCTCCTTTTGTAGCTTGTTCCATGTTTTGAGGCTGTACAGCACAGTATGAGGTGTAACCTGGTAGTGTTAGGGTGCTGATGTGAGCCTTGACCCAGTTTTCTGTTACAGGACAGTTGTCAGTATTCTCCATACTGTGTGCGTTTACACTGCATGCATCTTGCTGTTTAGATTTCTGGCATTGGGTAGCATTACATCTAGGTTCTTATCCCTTGTGGTACCTATGAAGGTGGGTTTGTGTTTTGAGACTTACCTATTCAGGGCATGCTGTGGGTACTGACAGTCTTTGCCAGTATCCATGAGGCCTGGACTGATAGGTGCATGCCACCCCTAGCAGGTGGTGCATCATGTCATGCTCAGCATGTCATCCCAGGCTGGAACACATTGGCTCCCCTTTGACTAACTGCATTACTTCAGCCAATCATTGCAATTGATCATCCCATCGTCATATTGTGGCTTCATGCTTGGTGAGGGTGGATGTTAGTCAGAGTCCTCAAGTGTGCATATAGTACATGGTGTTACAGTACTTTACAAATGACATTCATGCCTCAGGTGGTGCTGCAGGGCTGCCTCTGTCAGATGCACATATTACACTCCCTGTACATGTTTGAGAGCAGGTCATGTCATTTTAGGCATCCCTGTTATTATTTGAGTGAGTCAGAGAGGGGTATCATTCCCAGGGTTCCTACTGAGCCAGTGTATGTGCTATGCGTTGCCTCTTTGCCAAGGCCAGGGCATACTGGGCACGCCTCCTTCTGCCTACTGGGGCAGGCTGAGGTTGTTCCTCCTCCGAGTCACGCTCTGCCTGTGATGGCCTTGGCAAGGGTGGGGGGCTGTTTGGCCCGGTCCTATGCTGGTCCTGCTGCAGCTGTTTTCACAAGATCATATTATGTAGCATAGCACATACCATGACAATTTGGGTACATGTAGTTGGTGAGTACTGCAAGGCTCCACCAGATGTGTCCAGACACCGGAAGCATGACTAGAGCAGCCCAAACACACGCTCTATTACATTACGTGTTTGTGCATGTGCCTCATTATGGTGTTCCTGTTCAGGTGTGTGTGTGTTTCTGATGGGTGTCATCAGCCACGGCTCCAGTGCATTACTTCCATTTTTATGTTGTCCGTGTGGGATGTCCCCATTGGCAAATGTCTGGTACAGCTGCATCAAATGCCAGATGTGGGAATCATGGTAGCTCCCAGGGCAGCCAGCACACACATTCATTATTATGCCCTGGGCATTACACATGACCTGGCAGTTGATGGAGGGGAAGCCCTTGCGGTTAATGTAGGCCCTACCCCACCCACCGGCTGGTGCTTTGATGCATATGTGCATGCAGTCTATTGCACCCACTACCTCAGGGTATTCCACTATTTTCTGGAAGAGATGCATATTGCTGGCCAATACCTCACGGGCATTGGGGAAATATACATGATCACCGACATGTGCTGACATGGCATCCAGGAACTGGTGCAGTACCCTGGAGGCTGATGCCTGTGATATCCCCATCATATCACCAGTTGGTCTCTGGAAGGTACCTGTTGCTAGTATTCTTAGGCCAACACATACCTTGGTTTCCACTGGGATGGGTTCCCCTCTGTTGGTTCTGTGTGTGAGGCGTGGCCTGCACAGCTCGACAATTTGCTGCAGGAGGTCTCTGTCCACTCTATAGCACTCTACTATCTCCAGCTCATGTAACCCATGGTAGGTGACCCTGGGCCTGTATACTCTTCTCCGTCTCCTCACTGTGGGTTGTCTGGCACCATCTGCATTGTCACCACCCTCAGCAAGTCACCTATGTCTCATTATGACAGCTATGGCAGCCCCTAGCATTTCTGCTCTGAGTTCAGCTTTTTCAGTTTTCACTTCTAATAGCTTACTCCTGTCTTGCAGTGTCTCTTGAGAGATACATCCTGCACTGCTGTTTGCAGGGTTTTAAGTGCTTGGCTGAGCTACTATTCTGCCTGTGTAATTGCCTGCTTCTAATTGTTTTCACCTGCTAGCTCCAGCAGTATTCCCTGCTAGCTTCCTACTAATTATGTTGCTTCCTTTTTCCTTTATGTTTCCTCAGGGGGGAGCAACGTGCATACCAGCATAAACACACTCACAGTGGCGTACACGTGCACACACATGCTTACACGGTTCGGAATCTGCTTATTCGGGTTAAAACACACGCACACTAGCGCAAACAGTCTTACAAGTCTGCCAACAGGCTCCCACATGCTCAATCTGCCTTACACACGCCCACACTGCCCTACTCGCACTTCATGGCGCGCACATGTGCGCATGCATGCCCAGCAGGAAACTTTGGAGTAAGCAACAGTGTACACCTTCCATTTCTTGACTTTCCCATGCTTATCTTGTGGCACTCCTCTTTCCATGATCTGTGTCTGTCATCTGTCATGTAACACTGACCTCCAATGAACTGCATTTCTTTCTACCATTCCCCCCTGTGATGTCACCTATCTCCTACTCTATTCCTCCCCTTTATGTATCTCTTACACTACTCAGAATGTGCTCATTTGCTATGTGACAGTGGGATTCAGTATCTTAACCCTCATTTACATCAGATTGCCTACTAATGCTTAGTTACATGTCTTAGACTCAGCTTCCCCCCTTAGCAACCACTAAACGGTGGCCATGTTGTTTTGGTCTGCTAGTCCCTGCATTGTCATTCCATGTATTGCATAAAACCCACATTTGTGGGTTTATAACCTTCATTTTTATGTTTAATACAGAGCAGCCCATTTGCGCGGGGCTGCACTGCATTTAAACATCCGCGATCGTCGAAAAAAAAAATTATATTTTTTAATATTTGCATCGGGTTACCTTGCCAATGGCCACATATTTGGCCATTGGCATGCTGCCTGACACATATGCACCCTTTATTTGGAGCTGACATGGCTCCATTGTGATTTTTGCAGAAACGTACTCAGTATTCTTCATGTATATGCTAGTCTGGTTTAAATTCAAGAATGGTGGGGATTTGATATTATAGCCACGGGATTTCAACTGTTCATACCAGATTTTGGTCCACTAGGGTGACCAAGTATTTATATATGAGTCATAGTTTATTATTTGTATTAGTCTGTAGACAGTAATTATACTATAGTAAAGCTTAAAATCAGGCAACCTCAATCCCCCCTTATCTTTGGCGAGTACAAGTTTTCCATTTTTAATTCTGGTAGATTTGTGATACCATAAGAATCTTGATATAGCTTTTTTCATGGCAATGAAGAAGTTTTGAGGAATATTTGAAACAGTAGCATTTAATTGAAAGAGTATTCTTGGTAGAAAATTAATCTTGACAACACTAGCTTTTGACAGTAGAGACATACTGATGTTCTTCCATCTATCAATATCATTTTGAATACCAGTCCATGTAATTAGCAGGTTATTGTTTATAATGGGCAGGATTCACAAAGCCTCCATGTAAGAGATACAAGGCTTACACAGAGGCTGCAGTTAAACAGTGTGACGTCAGCATGTCATGCATATGCATGAGGGCATGCTGAATCACACCTAAGGCTAACACAGTCCATGGAAGACAGTAGGGGGCGTGTCCGTGGCGAGCCTGCAAGCGGACATGCCCCCAGAAGAGTAAAAGTGCCCAAAGTAAACACCCACGACAGAGTACTTGGAAATGTGAATAAACACAACACAACACATGCCCCCACAGACTATGAACATAAAATTATATAAATGAACATGTGATATTTTTTTTAAATCGTAAAGATGTTTGCCCGTGAGTGCGCTCGTTTGCGCGGGCGTGCCCGTAGCTCAGCCACAGTTAGCAGTCAGTGGAAAAGCATATAAGAACTAACTATGCAAAGTAAGCAAAAAAGCAATAGCGTAGCGGTAGAGACGTCAGCTGAACAACAGGCAGTCATGGTTCGAGCCCCCACAGCATCAATTTTTATTTTTAGTGAAATAAGCACGAAACAAGTCCCTGACATATATGTACACATATAAAATTATATTTTATGTAAAATGTAATGACATAGGCCATTTATTTTGAAGAAATGTGAGATAACAAAATAATAAAAAATGCCAGATGTGCCTAGAGCTGAGCTACAGTTTAACAAGGTCAGTGCATCTGCCCGTGGGTGATCAGTGGTTTAACAGATGTAAACTGTGTGCCCGAAGGTGAGCAGCAGTTTAACACACTGAAACTGTGTGCCCCTAGCTGAGCTGAGCGTAATATGCATGCTGACAGCCAAATGAAGCGTAAAGCAGCGTAACCCATTTGCGTGGAGCTGCGCATTGCGCCAACAAGCTAACCAATGGGCAACGTTGAGCAAGCTGTAACAAAACTGCCTTTACACAGACACACCCCCTAGCCTGTCTAGACAGTCATAAAATATAAAAAGCACTGGTCAGGTTCGAACCCAGGATACCATGCACCATAGTCAAGGTACTGAACCACTAAGCCATGACAGCTGTACTTAGAAATGCAGTAATAGCAAATATATAGGAATGAATAGAAAGTGGAGCATGACAAAGCAGGTTTTGTGAAGCTGATACAATTCCAAAATGGCCAATCACAGATAAGTGCGGGAAAAATGGCATATATAAGCCCCATAGGTGGGAATACACAGCATAAACGATTGTAGAACTAACTTGCAGCCAGAATGTCAGGAGTAGGTAAGGGTAGTTGCTTTTGAGTACATTTCTGCAGCTAACACGGCTCTTACACGGGCTGCTTTCTGTTTCGTGGATCGATACTCTACCTCATTTGCATGCCTTTTGGCTGCAAGTGAGGTATTTAGCATATCCACGCCCAGTCCGTGTAAGAGACATTTTAGCTGGTCTCTTACACGGAGTTTTGGGCTGTTCCTGGATCGCGAGGCTTGCATGGAGTCTTACACGTCTCTTACACTCCATGCAAGCCTTCGTGAATCCTGCCCAATATCTTTGAAGTCTGAAGCAAATAGTATTCCTAGATATTTTATCTGATAGTTTATTTTGATCTCACTCATGGGAAAGTACAATTCTTTATGACCTATAGGATTGAGGGGAAATATGTGTGACTTGTTTAAATTTAAGTTATAGTTTGAAACTAGCGAGAACTCATCAATAGCTTTAAGTATTTCTGGGAGTTCAGTAGTGGGGAGTTGGAAGTATATATTTAAGTCATTGGCAAAGGCCGAGTTTATAAGATTTGTATTGTAGATTCTGGGAATATGATGAAAGGTTTTTTGTGAAATAAACAGAAGGAGGGGTTCTAGGTAAAGATTAAATAGGTATGGTGAAAGAGGACATCCTTGCCTTGACCCATTGGATAAGAATATAGGGTTAGTTATACGTTTGTTTACCTGTATAGTGGTAGAAGCTTTCTGATGCAGAACCTAGATCATTTTAATGAATTCTTGAGGAAAACCATATAAAGGCACTATATCAAAGAGAAAGTGTAAGTTTACTCTATCAAAAGCTTTGGTTGCATCTACTGTAAGGGCATATCTAGGGAATTTATCACTGTTAAGTAGTCTTACAATGGTATCTAAGAGGAGAGTGTTGTCACTTGTTTGTCTGTTTGTCATAAAGCCCATTTGTTGTTGAGAAATAATAGAGGGGAGTATATTCTTAAGTCTATTTGCTATAACATGGGCTAATATCTTAAGATCAGTGTTTATGAGGGCTATTGGTCTATAATTTGCTGGATCTGTTGGGTCAGAATGCAGTTTAGGAATCAACACAGTCTTGGAGTTATTTAAGTATTTGTCTGTTATACCATATTTTATTATATAGTTGAAAACTTTTAATAAAACATCGGAGATAGGTTCCATGAATAGCTTATAAAAATCAGATGTGTATCCATCAGGCCCAGGGGATTTAACTAGTTTAATTTGTTTATTGCAGCTTTTATCTCTTTTAATTGTAACCGTGATTTTAAGAGTTTCCTTTGATCTTCTGTAATTTGTGGAAAGTGTATATTATATATAAAATCCTCAAATCTGTCTGTAGATGGTGATATGGGTATATTGTATAAATTCTTATAAATATCTTCAAAAGCGTCCACTATATCCTGGTCTTTATATTTCACCTGTTCTTCATATTTTATTTCTTTGATCCTAGGAGGTCCACTTTTTTGTTAATTAGACAAGCTAGGAATTTTGATGGTGTTTGAGCCCATTCTGAGTATTGATATATTGACCTTAATTCTAAGAAGGAGATATTTTCTAAATAGTGTTTGTGTAATTGTTTTTGCCAATCAATTATTTTTCCTCAAGTTCTTTAGAATATTTTTCCTGAAGTTCTTATTCAGCAGTGTTTATTTGATACTCTAGTTCATTCTTAAGATTGTCATATTTTTTTGGGCCATGCAGATTTTTGAATAATAATACCCCTGATGACTACCTTGGTAGCTGCCCATCGTATGTCATATGGAATTTGAGTGGATATAAAGTCATTTTGGAGTTGGGCTAGGACATTCTGAATTTCTTGTGTTGTTTCTTGGTTTTGTATAATTTTAGGATTTAATGTCCAGGTATTGAGATAAGAAATATTTTGTTTATGGTCTTGAAAGTTTATTAAAAGTCTAATTTTGGAATGATCTGAAAGAGTTCTAGGTGATACAGCATAATTTAATTTGTTAGAAAGGAAAGCAAGGGAAATTAGAAAAGCATCTATCCTGGACCAAGTTTTATGAGTGGCTGAAATGAAAGTGAATCTTGATATTGTTTTATCATATTGAAATTTAACATAAGGGTCAACTAGTTTAAATGTATTTTGTAATTCTTCAAGTGCTGTAGTGGTAGATTGTGACTGACTGTTTTTATTATGTGATCTATCCTTATCTAGATTTAGTAAAGCATTCCAGTCCCCACCTACAATAAACAGATGATTTGGGTATTTGGCTATTATATTAAAGATTTCATAAATGAAGAGCTGTTGATTTGTGCAGGGGCTATATATATTAAGAAAGAGTAATGGTTTGTTTAAAGTATGATATTCAGTAGTAAATAATACACATCTTCCCTTTGAGTCAGCTTCATAGGAAGTAATCTGTCCTTGGAAGGATTTATTTACTATAATGGCCACTCCCCTGGACAAAGAACTATAATTTGCAGCAACTATTGTTTTAACCCATTTTCTTTTCCTTTCCCTAACCCAAAGTTGGTCATCTAAGTGAGTTTCTTACAAAAAAGTTATATCAGCCTTAGTTTGGTATGTGAGGTGCATGATCATATTTCTTTTCTTTTTATCTACCATCCCTTTAACATTCCAAGAGTCTATAGTTATCATTTTTTATTAATATTGTTGAAGTTTCTC
Source organism: Protopterus annectens (assembly GCF_019279795.1). Classification (NCBI taxonomy): domain Eukaryota; kingdom Metazoa; phylum Chordata; order Ceratodontiformes; family Protopteridae; genus Protopterus; species Protopterus annectens. The sequence goes on from NC_056735.1 coordinate 1,543,958,657, forward strand.
ATTAGTTGATACTCAAAAATACAGTTATAAACTGTGTCTGTTAGTGTATTTATCTTAAGAATAAATGTGACTTCTATACTCCTAAACTCTAAATAGATGCCTAACCACCCATCCATCTGCATTAGTAAATGTGCATGAGTTAAGAAACTAAAAGAAGCTATCATTTTTAACAACAAGGAGTAAATATTTATCAGAGGGATGTCAATAATACCCATGTCAAAAAGCTTATCTTAATTGCACATCTCTTTATCTTTAGTGAAGTCATATTAAATCTTAGTAGTCTGTTAACTTATTCCCCAACCTCATTAGTAAAGCAATATCAGAATTACTATGTACAACTATAACAAGTTGCATACTGTATAGCCCCCATTGTGACAGTAAGTTTTGGGCTTCATTGTTTAAAATTAATCTACTGCTTACATCATACTTTTTTTTTTACTGTAGGTTAGAAAATCATTACACTTGGCTAGTATTCAGAGATCAAAAACCAAAAAATGATAAAAAAAAAGAAGACTGCTTCTACTACTGTTCAAAACTTGCATCATTCTGATGCTTTCTACAGACCAAGTGGCAGTTATGCATAACGTCATAGCACTTAGCTACCATTCAGAAATCTACAGCAAAATAAAATATGAAATGAATAGAAAACTCTTATGAATGTTTTAGCTTTGCACTTCTCATATGCTTTCCCGCAAGTTAGCAGCAAGTGGGGTCATAACATTCCTGAAAGATTACTTTTCTCTATGGACAAAAAGCACAGGTGAAACTAATGAATGACTCAGTGAGAGCTGTTACGAGTACAGCTGGAATTTTAGATGCAGTTTAACTAAGACCATTGAAGCTTCCTGCAAACACCCCTCCAGCAGCCCCTTCTTACCAAGCTGGAACATGCTCAGAAAGCCAGACTGAAAATGTAAACAATGACCAGAACCAAAACAAACAATCTCTGGGACTGCCCCTTTTCATTCCTTAAACTAGAATGGATATTTTGGATCCATTTTATATAACAATGAGGTATATTTTTCACTGTGACAGCCAAACTTATTCTTTGTATCTGTATCTGTGAATTAACAACTGCTACATTCTGTGAAGTTGGGGATCTGTAGAACATGCACCAGAACATATGAGGGTAAGTTGTTCAGATTAAACTTTCTAATGCCTCTGTCCAAGACATCACTTAAGCAAAGCAAAATTGTTCCTTTAGTAACTGGTTCCCCATTTGCCCTTAAGGGCCTTTAAGTCATCTGTTAATCAGTGCTTTGTAACTTTTGGTAACTCACACAAACAGTAAGCAATGCTGTAATTTGTTTGCATAGTCACAGACGTTAAAATAGAGGTAATCATTTACAGTTACCAGAGAAAGTAATTACTGGAAATTTTAAGGATTATGTTCCAGTTCTTGGTAATGATTAAGTCTGAGTGATTTGAGAAATGAAGTATAACAGCAGCTCTGTGTAAAGGTTAGAAAGTACTAGCATTGACTGAGATAAGCTGTAAGTTTAAGACTGACAGTTTATCTAATTGAAATGTATAGTAATATACAGGGATAAACAAAGGAGTAATTATAGCTGTAGTTTCCCATATCTCAACAATGCCTCTAAATGTTCATGCATTGCAAAACAGTGAGACTAACATGTACAAGGGCGTCTCTCTTCAGCACTAGATTATCAGCTGATCTTGTGTACTAGCCATACATGGGCCAATTCTGAATATGTGAGATAAAGTATTTTTGAAAGGTCACTTCCCTAACCATGTTAAAGTCCCTTTTTCCTTGTACTTTGCTATAATGTATGATGCAATTTAAGGCAACAAATAAAGACTGTATATTATTTAATTTTTCTATACTGAGCTAACACATGCTTCACTTGTATATTATAGATTGGAATATGTGTCATTTTCAAAATATATCCAGCTCATATCTCTCAATCTCTTAGTCTGGACAAAGCCTAAAATAATGTGGGGTGAAGGCCCCAAAATAGGGACAGATTTTTAATATTGCTTATAAAAATTTAGAAAGTTGATAGAATTACAGGATTGATGTTAGCATGCATTTTTCTGAAGGATCAATGTTGACATTCCACAAACAGGCTTAAAAATGAAAAAACTGCTGGTGCCAACACCAAGGTCTAAGACTAAGTGCTAAAAATCTGTAATCATACCCTTCGGTAAATAAGACATCCCTTCAAACTATGATATTGATAGCACAACCCTAAAAGTAGACTCAGTGGTGAGACACTAGGGACAAAGACAGAGAGTAAGCTAAACTTTGACCACCAGTAAGCTACAGTAGGGAGGAAATCATTCAGTGTGGCTCAACTTATAATTAAAGACATAGCATCAAGATCAAAGGAAGTCATAGTGCCATTGTACTTGGCCCTCATCAGGCCCATAATTGAGTGCAATGTTTCCTTCTGCATGTACCTAACTAGGCATTTATACCAAGTGGAATGGCCCCAGAGGTGTCTCACTAAAAAAATACAAAGTAAAAGACACATGGCTTTTGCAGACTGACTAAATGCCTTATTCCTTTACTCCATCTAATCTTGTTTATTGAGACGGGACTTATGCCTGACCTACAAGGCATTCTCTGAGCCAGTCCTGATGAAAATGTTACATATTTGTAAGAAAAATTATACAAAGGTTATGCATTCCATGGATATGAACCTTATTTGTGACTCTAACAGAACTTCTTGGAGAGAGAGATTCATATCCCAAAGGCTACCTCATCTAAGACATAAACTTCCCATCTTTGTAAAACAAAGCCCATCCCTCACTATCTTCAAAAATAATTTGGATAAATGGATAGGGAACCAAAGATTCACTCCTGTGGTGCTGCCCATGTCCCTTATGGACAGATGCAGTGTGTAAAATGACTCAGGGTTCAAACACCCAAAGACCCACTACCTGATACTGCCTCATCACATATCTTGGGAATTAAGATATAATATTGTTATATCATAGGTATTATTGCCTAGGCTTGTAAAGGATCTTGTGCCATTAGCCTAATAATCACTTATGAACCTTTGAAGCTGAAATGCATGTCGTTATTTAGTGACTTCAATCCCTAGTGATTTGGCAGAAAACTAGAAATTTTATGAGGAACAAACCGAAGAAAATAACTAACTAACTAAATAAATAAACAAATAAGAAGCAAAGAATCTGGGCATTCTGAAAAAATCCAGGCAGTTGTAAATCATGTTCCAGCTCAGTTGAGAGGAAGAATCCAGCTGTGTGGCATAGAGGGTTAAACCCCTGACTATGAGTCAGACATCTTGAAATCAGTTAGTGGATTTGGTGTTTGAAGAGCTGGGCAGATAGGAATGGGAAGGACTCAAAGTTGTCAACTCACATTTTCCAGTGAGATGGTGTTGTGGTCCAATGTCAGCCAATGATCACTGCATAGGTGGAGGCTCATAACGAGGCCTTTGATGACTAATGACAGGACTGCTAAGGTGGGTGCATGTGTGTGTGTGTGTGTGTGTGTGTGTGTGTGTGTGTGTGTGTGTGTGTGTGTGTGTGGGTAGGGAGGCATGCATATTTATGGAGGAGGCTTGTAGTCTCCATCAGGATGGAGTTCTTACATCCATTCCTAATGGGTGGGATTGTTAAGGCTATGAATGAATACTTCCATATCTATAACTTGGAATGATGCAGGCCACTGATTGCTGAGTGTAATTGTCATCCAGTGCTAGCTAGACAGGGCATCTTTGGGCTCTAGCCTCTGTATTGGGGATACCTATTAAAGAGGAATGAAAGGGCACAAGTTGCAAAGATGGCCAGCAGGCATTAGTGTAAGAAGCTCCCAGAAAGGAAAATATGCCATTGTTATCATTGTGGGTAAAGTAATAGTAATTTAAGCATCGGGTTTCATATCAGTTTTGTTTACAGGTGCTATGTTTGCATCAGTAAATAGACATCAGTATTAGGAAGTATAAAGCAAGTATACTAATGCATATGTAGTATCACAAAGGAAATCCATAGATGCCAACTCTACATCAGTAATGACTAAGATGATACCTAGTTTGAAAAGCGTCCTGTCCAGTATGCTTTGAAAGTTCAACAATCTTCTCATTATTTTCTGGGCCAAATGTTTAGGTTAACTTACTAATTTAATGTTCATCTGTTACAAGACAGTGCATTAATGTAGTGGTTAACATCGCTGCCTTCCAGCTCTCATTTTTCCAGTTTGTATCCATGCTGAGGTACCATCTGAGTGCAGCCTGTATGTCTGCTATGCTTTCTTCTGAGTTTCACTGACTGCTCACATTTTTTCAGCTTTCCAAAAGCATGCCATAAAGTTAGATGGGATTCTTCAAATTTGTCATCAGTTACACAGGTGGTCTGTGAGTAACTTACAATGCATCATAATCCTGTCCACAATAGTCTCTGGTTCCATAAACCTGAATAGGAGAAAATGCATACCAAAAAAAGAATGAATGAATGATCTGCAAGTTATATCTCTGCACAGCTGTTTATGAATTGATATCCTTTTCTAACCACAAGACTTGTCAAGGAAAGAGATGGTAATGATTTCCAAGGTCATGTTAGGACATGATAAGTTCCAGACAAGCAGCCTGAATCAGAATTTTCTTCATTAAGGAAACTGCTCTTTTTTCACAGGATGCAGTGACTTGTTGTCTGCCTTAACATGTCAAAAACTTTTATGTATGCTAGCATCAAAGCTTGACACAATGCAGTATGAAATGAACATACAAATCATTATGGAGGGCTTTAACTACTCTGTCATTTACAGGTAAACTACTCATCACCAAAGAATTATACTGAAATATAGACTGACTGTTATTCAAAATCCATTTGGACAAATACTGTTAAACACAGGCATGGATGACAATATCCTAAATATCATATGGAAAAAACAATAACATTTCTGTTCCTCACCAATACATGCATGTGCCATAATCATCATATATCTGTACACTGTTTTCTACAACCTTACAGTGAACTCATATTCAGTCATAAGACAATTATCTTTCATAGACTTTCTGAGTAGAAATTATAATTAAATAATTTATTATATATGACATAGAATGAAAACTGGCATACTATATTAAACAATGCAAATGAATCTGCCAGGGATGCACAGTGAATTGATATACTATACACAATGATGCATATAAATCTGATGGCTTGCAAAAAATACATACATTGTATGATAGCAATAACTACTACCAGGATTCATCAAGCTCCGTGCAAGAATAGTGTTATTCTTGCATGGAGAGTTCCGTGGCCATCTAGAACAGCAGCATGCCCGGCATATTCATGAGGGCATACTGCTGTCTACACTAGATAGCCAACAAACAAGAACAAGTGCAGGGGGCATGTCCAAGCATTGCTCACAGAGTACACATGCCCCCTGCACTGTAGAATTGCAATATGGCAATTCCAAAGCAAGCAGACACTGTTAGGAGGAAAACAAGACAAATACAGCCTCCAACAACATAGCTCACAACTGGCGTGATGTTCGCAGAATGTCTAGAGTTGTCCCATACATTTGTGGCCATTCCGAAATCTGCTCCCATCAGACAAATGAAGTCACTAAATAGTGACATACATCAGAGTTGCATAAGGAATATCCCTCAAAAAATGTCCCCTAACACAAAAGGAATTATCCTGGTAGCTTTCTATGTTACTAAGAGTAGTTTTACATTTTTTTTATTTTTATTTTCCATCCCCAATAAAGTTTAAGCATAGCTACGTTGGTACGCGTGTCACGCAGCTATAGCATAGCGTAAACATTTGAATGAGCTAAATAGAACTAGTCAGCCAAAATGCTCCAAATGAAATGGTGTAGTGGTTAGAGCATTTGCATAACATGCCGTGGTTCATGGTTCAAGCCCCCATTCTGACCTTGCTTTTTTATTTGGGAAAACAGCACCAAAAGTATATTTACCTAGAAATACATAGTAATAATATATATTTGATAACCAGAGTAGTGTAGCAGGTCCAAATGTGAGTTGTCAGTCTAGTACAGATGTGTCATTAAGAAGGAATCAACCCCACAATCCTGATAGTCCATAAAATGAAAGTTGAACAGAGCTAAATTCTGCCCATCTATGCTTAGCCAGAGTAAGCATTGCTCAAATGTGTATGCTGAGCCTTAACTAGTGTAGCTAAGTGGATTTGCACACTGGTAAACAGTGCTTAGTATATACCTCTGTAAGCAATGCTTATCTCAGCTAAGTGGGTTTGCCCATCACTTAGCTCATGTTAGCATATTCAAATTAGACCAATCACAGCAAAGAGCAGGAATCCAGCCCTACTTAAACCCCACAGGTTGGAATACAACCATATACAATTTGGATTGTGTAGCCCAGATGCATAAGATCTTGACTACAGAAGCATACCAAAGGGTTTCCTTAAATGAATTCAATGTGGCCCAATAAAGAATTAGGAGCCAAATAGAGGAATTCTTTATTGATGGAAGAATTGATATGAACATATATAATTATTTGAGTATGCCATTTCCCCGAACCCCAGTTTTGTTCAGAATCCCCAAAATCCACAAAGTTATGACTGAGGCCCTTGGTGGATGCAAGGAATTTGATCACTTATCCTTGTACCAAACGGGTTGATTCCATTTTAAAGAAATACCTAACACTCAAAACACAAATTTGTAAGGACTCATGTTCTTTTTTGCAGAAAATCGATCAGTTACAATTTGATGATGACCATGGGTTCTTTACAATAGATGTGAAAGACTTATATACCTCAATTCCCCATGAAGTAGGGTTAGATTGAATAGGATCCTTCTTGACCAGGAGGGGTGCTGCTAAAATGGAAATTGACTTAGTGCGAGAATTGGATTTAACTTTATCCAATAATTTCTTCCTATTCAAAAAGGAAAACTATCTGCAAAAGATAGGGGTGGCTATGGGATCACCTTGTGGGGCAAGTGTGGCCAATTTAGTCATGGCCCAGTGGGAATATGAGTTCATTTTTAAAGTCAAGTGAATTAGTGATGACATTATTTTCTACACACACTTCCTTGATGATAGCTTCATCATCATCAAGGGAGATAGGGACAAAGCCAAGACCTTGGTTGAATATCTCAATAACATCACAAATTTTCTGAAATTTACATTCAGCTTTAGTAAAGATTAGATTAGTTATTTGGACATCAATTTAAGGAAGGATGTCCGCAACCAGGGCCTTGCAGCAAGAGTGTATAGAAAATCTACTTATTCAAACTCTTTCCTATACTTCTCCAGTAGCCACCCCTATCACCAGAAACATTCCCTAGTTAAGGTACAGTTGGTAAGGGCAGTGAGGACAGTAACCCTGGATGAAGATTTCATCAATGAATTCCTGATATTGAAAAGGATGTTTTTTAGTAGAGGCTACCCAGAAAAATTGATTGAATCTTTGACCTTGGAAATTAAACTTAAGAGGAATATAGGGATTTATGCCCCTATATTGAGTAACAGTAATGGGCGTAGCCCCACTAGAGAAAGTGAACAGAGAACCATCATAGGGGAATCTACCTTGAACAGGGTAGTCAACTTTTCCTCGTGTCTGATTACTACCTTTAACATGGATAGTGAGATGGTTACATATATCTTAAATAAAAATTGGGACCTAATTAATAGCAATGCAGATTTGGCGATTAGAATAGGAGGTCCACCGAAAGTTATATTCAAGAGGGGTCCTAATTTGAAGAACCTATTGGAAGGAAAAATAATAAGGAAACCTAAGTTGACCGGCATGTTTAGATGTGAGGCATGCAATTTTTGTAGGCACATAGAAGTTATTAATTTGTTCCACATTAATGTTATAGCAATAACCCATGCCTGGGTGTGGGTAATGCGGGATTTACCCACGGTTGGTGTGGTTTGGTCCCAAGGGCGAAGCCCGAGGGACTAAACAAAGACAACCGTGGGTAAATCCCACATTACCCACACCCAGAAGTGGGTTGTTGCTATTATACTATGACATTATTTAAGAAAAGAAACAATTACTTTTATTAAATAATGGCATTGTATAATGCCTCTTTTCTGCCCTTCCGCAGCTGTCTGGCATCCACGGCAGTTCTGATGTACTGCGCATGCCTACGCAGTACATCAGAGCTGTGGCCAAAAGCAGTGGAGAAAGCGAGATCTCCGTTGCTTTTTTACTGTTTTGCTATGTTAAATGGGTTTAACATAGCGAGACAGCTTTAAAATAAGCAACAGAGATGTCCATTGCTTATTTTAAAGCTCTCTCGCTATGTTAAACCCATTTAACAAAGCGAAACAGTAAAAAGCAGCGGAGATCTTGCTTTCTCCATTGCTTTTTTTTTTAAATCTGTCTCGCTATGTTAAATGGGTTTAACATAGCGAGACAGCTTTAAAATAAGCAACGGAGATCTCCGTTGCTTATTTTAAAGCTGTCTCGCTATGTTAAACCCATTTAACATAGCGAGACAGGTTTAAAAAAAAGCAATGGAGAAAGCAAGATCTCCGTTGCTTTTTACACACTGTGTCGCTATGTTAAAGGAGTTTAACATTGCGAGACAGCTTTAAAAAAAGCAACGGAGATCTCTGTTGCTTTCTTTAAACCTGTGTCGCTATGTTAAACTCTTTTAACATAGCGAGACAGTGTTTTAAAAAAAAACTTATACTAATGGAAAAAGTCCGGGCGACCGGACCTTTTCCCATTAGTATAAGTCGATTTACAACGTGCACGCTGGCCAATCAGCGTGCACATTTTGGAATATTAATGGGGGGTCATGGTATAATATGAAATATAGAATTAGGCACAAATTTAACTGTAACTCAAAGGCGTTCAGCTATCTTGCTAAATGTCAACAATGCCCTGCCTATTATATAGGCAAAATGGACCGGAATGTCCACAAGTGCATCTATGAGCATCAATATGCAATTAGCAAGGGCAAGATGGAGAATGCCTTAGCAAAACATGCTTCATGTTTCACAGGCCATTCATTTAAATATTCAGCTATCAATTGTGTTACACACAATATAAGAGGTGACCCTGTGAGTTTAAAGTTAGAAGAACTAGAATTGCTTTGGCAAATCAGGCTCGATGCCTATAAATACCCAGGCTTGAATGATGCTTGTTCAGTTAAATGTGTCCTAAAGTTGAAAAGCTGGGGAAGATAATACATTTTATGTGATGTATAAATTAAGGTGAACATTAGAGTAGTCCCTTAAGAGCATCCCGATATGAGTTCATTTAGCTCATAGCATATGATATATTATAATATAGTCATATAAGTTAGCTTTATTAAATGTTCATGCATGTTACTTTTATCTTAAGAGCACCCTTATATGAGCTCATTAAACTCATAGCATATTATATATCATAATATAGTTACATAAGTTAGTTCTATAAAATGTTTATGCATGTTACTTTTGATTTAACAAATTTGTAGTCGACTTAATGTTTGGATATGGTTGTTTGATACCCAGGTACCATCATTTGGACATATAGTTTAGCTCTATGTTATAGTTGTAATGTGTGAGCTGGTAGTTTAGTTAGCACTGCTTTGTGCCTACTATACTCTAAAGTCATATAAGATAAGGCAATACCCCTTTGATTTATGGGGAACCCTCTTGTTCTATTTTATGCCATTCTATCTTATTTTAAATTCTTGATTGGCTTTATTTAGCCTAGTAGGTTTCTCTGATTATAGCGCTAATACTAAGAGCACTGCTTAGAGAAGGTATATTCATTCACTATGATAGCTCTAGCTTTTAAATTGATGTATCTGTTATTTCTGTTCATTGCTGTGATGGATGAGCATTTCCTTATGGAGCGATGTAGGTTTTGTTGTTGCTGTTGACTGATAAGTCTTAAGGCAACACAACATGCCCATTTGATTAAAAGCGAGTTCTTATGGGCAGAGCTCTGAGAAGAGAGGCCTGCCATCACATCAACTTTGTGAAGGAAGGGTTGTACGTGTTTATTGCACTGACTCCAGTTATCTTTGGAAATGTGTAAACTGACTGAAAAAGAGCTATTTATATATAAAAAAAGAGCTACTAGGAAGGTTGGTATATGCCATCCAGCTTAAATGGGGCCATTGGCAGTAGGACTAAAGGGTAAGAATGTGCTGAACATTATACCAATACGATTGTTTGTTTGTATTTATAAAATTTCAACAAGAAGGTGACATTTTCCCTTTCTTTGACCGATGCATCCTTACAGTACCTATGTAAGGGATGTGTCTCCCTCTGCTTGATATGCTAACTCTTATAGGATTTACTTTAAGTAGTGATTCCATCCGCACTTGATTTATTATTGCCAGATTTATCTTGCATTTTTAAATGCCTAATCTAACAGGGTTTTAAAATATGTGAATGTGAGGTTAGATTTATCCACCCACTGTTTGTTCTTAGGCATGTAATGGATGCTTGTAAATGGTGGATAGGTGCTAACAATCATTGTGTTGATTAATGTGAGGGCTGTGCACTACCATTGATGGTGTTGAAGCACATGATTTTGCTATGCTATATTTTATTGGAATGTTTTTAGATGAAACTTTTTTACAGTCTGAGGAAGTTTGGCCAGGGAGTCAAACAAAAGTGTGCATTGATTAAAAGCAACTAACACATCTGTTGCAGTTTGCCTGTGACTTTCTTGACAAGTTTGTTTTTATTTTTTTAGGGAATACAACCGTAACCAGTTGTAGCTGATCACTGCAGGCACTATGGCTGGTTTTGGAGAAGGTGTGCGCTTTTGGGCACAGTGTTGGGGCATTCAGGAGTCCAGGATCATGGTTGGACTCCTTGTAAAAAACATGAAGGGCGACTGCTGCAGGACCAGTACCAGGGCTCCCAATACAAAGTGGAGGCCTAGGACAGTCTCGCTCATGATCTCTCCAGTGCAACTGGCATCTCTCAAACTGGTGAGCAGGTCTGGCATCATTACGCTAACTTGAAGTGAAGGAAGAGGGAACTCTTGGAGCAGAGGGTCCAAGATGCTCCAGAGTGGAATGTCCCAACAGTATGTAAATAACACTATCAATTCCCGTGTATCAGAGTCTAACCTAAGTATGACATGGAAAGGTGTGCATAAATGTTTCTCTATCTCCTGTACAGCTACAGGAGAGAGGGCTGCGAACTTTGAAGCCAATGCCAGCAGGCGGCTAAGGCTGTGTCGCGAGGCTGGTGAGTACTAATCTAGCTAGCAGTAGTCAGGGCAAATAAATAGAATGCAGTAGAATGTCACCTGCCAGTCGTTAGTAATGTGTACTGTTTGTACTGAATAAACAAGACATTACCAGAGTAATACTGATGTACAGGATATATATCAGTAAAAGTGTAGCAGTACCTGTCAATAAAACTCTAAACACCAGACTGTTGTGTGTACTTTGGTATATGGTAGCTTGAATGTAGATGTGTAATTTTGACATTAACAGATTAGCTATATGAAATGTTCTGTGCACCAGGATCGGGTCCCTGAATAGTAATGCTGTGTTAACCATTGTTTTCCATATTGTAATATGTCAAGGCCTGACTACACATTATAACAAGCGTCAACCATGCATGAATATCAGAATTATAAGGGAGAATGTCCAAACAACACACTATTATACTGAAAACAGTCAGAAACGAAACAGCAGTTTCTCAGTAGCTCATTGTGATGAAACCCAACCTTGTGTTCTATATTTGGACAAACCAGCACGGTTCAAATCCTGGGAGTGCTATTAAGCTGTATGCATAATCTCATCCAAGAATATGTGAATATGTGTAGAAACAGTAAGGTATTGTTAACAGAAATTCATTCCACAGGTCTGCCAGGTAAGAAAAGGTATAAATGAGCTATAAGGAGCCTGTAATTATATACTGTGTACAACACCCACTGTCCAACCCCAAGGCTGCAAATGACAGCAAGAGAAGTATGTACATCAAGTAGTCCCCTCCAAAAAATGTCCCTCAAAGGTCATACTGTCACAGCTAGTGGTCACTGCAGCCAGGTATTGTTAACAAAATTTCCCTCCACAGGTCTGCCAGGTAAGAAAAGGCATGAATATGCTGTAAGAAGCCTGTAATTATACACTATGAACAGCACCCACTGTCCAACCCATATGTTTGCCAATGACAGCAAGAGAAGTACATACACCAATTAGTCCCCTCCAAGAAATGCCCCTCAAGGGTCACGCTGTCACAGCTAGTAGTCACAGCAGCCAACACCCAGAGTGACCGATATAAATCAAGGTGGATTATGGCACTAGCACACACACACACACACACACACACACACACACACACACACACACACACACACACACACACACACACACAGTTATGACTACACATATGTAACCTTGACTATGTGAATATGTGTAGAAAGAGGTAGTGTTAACAGATATTTCCTCCGCAGATCTGCCAGGTAAGAAAAGGTATAAATGAGCTGTAAGAAGCCTGTAATCATACACTGTGTACAAACACACCACTGCCCAGCCCATAGCCATAGGTCGATGTAAAGTGAGATAATACCTGTAAAGTAATGATTAGAGCAATGATCATTAAAGTTGTGAGCACTTCAAGCATATACAGTTGTTAATTGATATCTCTCTGTCTCCCCCACCTTATCTGCATCAATAATCTAAACACATAAATCAATGGGTATGTTTTTCACCAAACCTATTGTTGGGACATGTGTCCTATTGTTCTACAAATATTGAAATATTTTACTATCAATGTCCCTGTTCAAATATTATCATTGGTGGCCTGTTGCTATCAATGTAACCTGCATGCCATTATAATGCCCACTGTGGTTCCATAGGTGCATGTGTTTTATTTGCTAAGCAACTATTCCAAATCTGTTGTTTGGGTTAGTGGGAATACTCATGCATGCTGTTATAACTAATCCTGGAATGTGTTTTGCATGACTAACCAACTTATGTTCTACAACTGCAACACCATAGCATGTCTGAAAAGGCCGATCCTAGCGGTTCCGCATCTCCTGCCTCATCTGGCCATGGCACTGGGCCCCAGCATGTCTGAGACCCACCCTGGGACCTCCTTGTCTGCTGGTCCTGTACCATCTTCGGGTGGAACCACCTCAGGGAATGGGGCTCTTCCCCCATCCCGGACATGGACGCGAACAGTATACTGTCACCTGAAGCCAAGTCTGGAGTCTGGTACATAGCAAGCTCTGCAAGGAATTTGGAGACCTGCTCTGCCAGCTTGAGGGCCACGTGGTGCATCTAGAGAGTCAACCTGCCCCTCCTGCTCAGCCCCCAATATAGCCACCTTCGGGGCCATGAAGGTGCATTGGTGACCCCATGGGTGGGGACCTCAGTCCCACTGTATCCATTTGAGGCTCGTGGGCATTTGATTACCAACCACCTCTCCCCGTCCAAGGTGTTTACCCCCCACATGTGTCATAAACCATCCCTGTCTGCCATCTTGTTTGTCTTGTCTGTCTACCTACCCAACCTACCTCCCGAAATATACCTGCTATCCTTTCCCAACATCCCACTCTCACCTTAAAAAAAAAGGGCAATCTGTTACCACAAAAAAAGTCACCCCATACACAGCTGTCCATTTTTCACATGTGTCCACTGGACATGTAATCTGGTCTAATTGGCTTCACAACACATTATTTTTGTCCTCACCCCTCTCACAGGGGTTTGAGTGTCCAAATTTACCTCCAAATTCTGTATATATGCACAGCTGTTGCTGTAGAAGAAATGGACAGCTATCGACCTTCCCAACACCCATCCTGCACATCCCTACCTATCTTTCATATTGTTTTTCCCTCTTCATTACCCCTTTTTCACCACTTTCCTGTCACCCCTTTTTTCTTTTCTTTTAAAGAAATTAGTGCGGGGGAAAGCAGGTGTAAGCAGTAGTAAGCGGGAGTAAGCTTGTTTGCATGGTGTAAGCATAGTTAACCGTAAGTTAGCATTGCTTACTGCCACACAAACCCACTTACAACTGTTTAAAAGTGCCTTACTCACTCTGTATCCAACAGCCCTTGTTCTGCCCACCACCAAGATAACCAGCCCTTGCAAGTCTTGAACCCAAGACACTGCACACCATAGCCACAACAAGCTATCACTAAGCTATCTGAGTTGTAGGCATGTGTGATGTTATTTCAAACATATCATTCAGTAGAGCCATTCAACAGTAGGGAAAAGATTATGTAGAATTAGTCATGTTTTGTATATACATATACAAATGTATATGTGTATAGAGATGCATATACATATAGACAAATAAATACATAATATATGTAGAGATATACATATAAAATATATACATTTAGAGATACATGTATATATAGAAAAGTGAATCAATACACACACATATATATATGTACATAAAATATATATATACATATATATATATATATATATATATATATATATATATATACATACATATATATATACATATATATCTATATAAGTATATACATATATAGATGTATATACATATATATATATATATATATATATATATATATATATATATATATATACAGACATATTCATATATATATATATATATATATATATATATATATATATATATATATATATATGCATTGGAGTTGTACATCAGATCCATATCCCAAACTTTACTGTAACAAATCTGTCAAAAGGATGTCAAAATGGGGGTCAGTGGACCCAAAATAAGGACCTCTTTGAAATATTGTGCTTATCCCCCTGTCTCCAGCTGCAACTGTTCTGTCTTGCAACAAAATGATCAGACCTGCCAAAAAGAGCAATGTACCATGACACCATGTGCATTCTACAAAGTATGGATGCTTTTCCAAACATATTAGCCAGTAGCGTCATTCAACAGTAGGGAAAAGATTTTGTAGAATCAGTCAGGTTTTATATATATATATATATATATATATATATATATATATATATATATATATATATATATATATATATATATATATATATATATATATATATATATATATATATATATATATATATATATATACACATACACATATATATAGAAGAGTATATAAATACATACATAAATATGTGTGTGTGTATACATAAATATACCTAAATATATATCATTAACAAACAAATCCAATCTGAGGGTCATGCTGCTCAACACTAGAAGTCTAAATATGAAAAGGTGCTCACTCGAGGCACGCCTTATTCACAAAGGATGCCCACACATCCAGACTGGTAGCCCAACATAATGCATTACAGATACTGCAGATGTAGCTAACATAGGGTAAGACAGCAATTCAAGTTGTAGCCTGCCATTGGTTCCCAACCATGTCCCAAGAGTGGAACTCCACATTACTAAGCACCCTGGAGAATACTACTATCCAACCTAACACTCTCATACTGGTTGACCTCAACTACCCCCCTATCAACTGTGAAAGTTACTCATGTATCAATGCACTTGCCCAATGCTTCCTGGAATGCATTCATTCCAATGGCCTGGACAACCGCGTTTCTACACCCAGTACATGTACCAACATCATTGACCTAGTCAGTACTAACTTGGGTGACTGTTACTGTACACCAATATTCAACTCCACCATAGTTAGATCTGACCACAATGTCATCACCTTAGGAATCCACATGCCTCCCACACCCCTGCAAAGGTAGCCACCGTGAAAAACCTTTCCAAACGTAACTTTGGTCTCCAAAAAACAGAGGTGGCTAATGTCATGGCAGCCATGCAAATGGACACTAGTTGCATGACCTCTAAATCACACACCAATTTAGTACAAACACGTACACAAATGCATGGATTCTGCCATACCCAATAGAAACAAGAAGCTCCCCTCCAGAAAAAGGAAGCCAATCTGGTGGTTCCCCTGCCTAAAGAAACTCTACAACAGAAGGAGGAAACTGATATGGAATAAGGTGAAGTCCCAAGACTGGAAAAAAAACCCTTATCTGCCTCAACAGAAAGATGAGATTCTTCATAAAATACTCTAAAGCTAGCTGTGAAAACAGAATTGCAGCACAAAGTAAAGACAACCACCAGGCCTCTTATAGTTATGTAAAGAATTTCCACAGCAATACCTACATGTGCTCTGAGCTACTGCACAATGGGACCTCCTATACTGATATTGCCAATATACTGGCAAACAGATTCCATGGCAACTTTACCCCTCTCCCCACCCCCAAAGGACCAATCACAATACCAGTACACTGCCAGGCACCCAGTAGTACTGCTGCTTGGGCTAAAACACCACTGTCCAAGGCTAAGAATGCAGCTTCTATTGGACCTAGCAATATCCCTGGCTGTCTTCTGCATGAACTACAGAGGGAACTGGTACCTCACCAATGTGCCCTGTACAATCACAGCCTCACCTCAGGCTTTCTCTCTATTGACTGGTGCATTGCTACAGTTATCTCTCTCCACAAAGGAGGAGTGGCTGCAGACCCTGGGAAGTATCACCACATTAGCCTGACAAGGATGTCATGCAAAGCTATGGAACACATTGTCATGCACCTAAAGGGCCATGTCCAACCAGGAATTGATGGACATGCTCCATCTCAAAAAAAAAATCCACCAGAACCACACGAGAAAAGAAGATTCCCTCTGCACTAGAGAGGCGCAACTACATAGGGGGTGGCGTAAAGCCAAGCCACTGTTGGCTAGCTTAGTAAATGCCCCCGGGCAGATAGCCTAGTACACTACTATGAAACTATGAAACTATGAAACAGGGATATGGGAATCTCCAGACTCAGGATCCCACAAAGTTCGCTTTTGGGAAGGGCATATTATGCCTGTTCAATCAATCTGGTCAACTTTTTTGAGTCAGTCACCAGAGCTGTGGATGAAGGCAATGTAGTTCATACAGCCTACCTCAATATGGCCAAGCTCTTTGATAGCATTACCCACTCAGGAATCATGGATAAACTCACTAAGCTATGCATCAACCCCTATAACAGTAGGTGGGTTATAAACTGTCTCAAAGATAGAACCCACAGTGTGAAAGTAGCTGACCCGAAGTCAGACTGCTGTCCAGTCATGAGTAGAGTTCCACAGGGTTCGGTCCTGGGTCCTCTCCTGTTTGGTATACACTTCTCTGAAGTCCATGCCAACATGAAGGGACCCTGGCTGACAATGTTTGCAGATGATTGCAAGTTGGGAGCTATTAACTTCGCAAGTGATGTTGACATCCTACAGAAAGGCCTCACTGAGACCAATGACTGGTGTAAGAGCCATGGTCTTAAGCTCATTGTCAAAGAATGTGTTGGTATGCCCCTTTGGGATGCCAGGCACTACAGGGATGTTACAGCACCAAAAATCAGACACCTGTGTGAAAGTGCATTCCCACAACCAATTCCATCACAGTCACAGTCACATACCGGTAGGTCAGGTGAACAGTTGAGTATACGGAATGTATGAAGAAATACATAATAGTTTTCCAGTGACACACTACTCCCTACATATAGCGACCCAATTCTCAGTGTAGTCTGAATCCTAACCATGGAACAGGACACATCACAGTCTGCCCCTACAAAGGCATACAAACAATAGATCAGCAGACACTGGAGCAGCATGTACAGTCAGATAAAAAGGAGCCATAACACTTACATCTACTCCCCTCCATACACAGCCCAAATAACATGTACACATAACATGTGTACACAATCCTGACAGTCTGTAAACAATGGCCAGATATAGACAGATCTCTCAAATGTACAGTTTACCTCAAGATGTACAGATTCAGGACTGATATCTGTTATCTTCCCTGTAACATGTCTGTGGGTCTACTACATCACTTGGATGGTAAGAGGAATGATAGCAAGAAATAATGATACTAAATATGTCTGAGCCTCATAGTGCATGACATCTGGACAAACCCTGACATCATTTGGGGACAGAGGCACAAACACAGGTATATATTGGACATATTGCTGTCAATACCAATGGATATAAGTATTTACTGACTGAATTCCCCAGAGTACCTGACTGATTTTTCCATGGACAACAACTGTCTGGGGAACAGACAAAACATAACAGCTAAATATGTGGCCAGTCTGTGGATAGCATGCCAGTGGATAGGTATATCAGAGACATATCACTGTCAGACGTGATGTCACTCACTAAATGCATGTCCACACAAACCCTGTCAACCTATCCACCCACCATGTGTATAACAGCATTGATGATGACAGAATCTGTTCACAGTTCTGGAGATATGATCCCCCCCCATGTTGTTGTGCTAACTCCAAATGTCCTGTCCTGTGAAGTATTCCCACCTACTGTCTGTGAATCTGTAGCCCACCACCTCTGTAATGCCCCTCACACAGGCAAGTAAAAGGGCCAAGGTTCACATGAAAGACATCCCATTTGTTGGAGCTAGCAGCAGTGCCCAGGCCCACAGAACAAAACTATGTGGACACCTACATAGTTATATGTCTTTAGTGATACCTGACATCTGCACATCTGCACAGAGGGCAGACAAAAAGTGGACAGCAAACATGTTATGCATTAGGATGAATGTCCTGAAGGATAGAAGTCTGAAACTGAAAGGTATGCCATTACTACATGACAGCAGTCCTCAATGACATGGCCAAAAACATAGTACTCTACAGTTAATATAATAATATCATATTAATATCCAATAGGGGATACATAAAACATACAGCTGAAACACCAGGAACAAGATAGTATAGTACTCAGGGTCCCAGCTCTGCATGCAGAGGTAGATGGTTGGAGCACTATAATAGGCAGTCTAATCTTACATAGAAAGCGGTGTCAAAAGTGCTAATTTCATAATACAATACGTATGGAATCATATTCGTCCACCAGTGTACTGTAGCTGGTGTAACATGCAAGTGTGAGTGCATATAACATGTGATACTACCCATGTATACAAAAGTAATGAAAATAAAAAACATGTGATACTACCCATGTATACTCAAGTGTCCTGTACAGTATAGTCACACTCCTTGCTACTGAGCACATAAAAGCATGTTATGTACAGGAAATTAAATAAACTTATTACATGATGTCATTACTCTGCTATTTTATGAGACTGGAATGTGAGCAATGATTACCAAGGCTGAGCTATGTTTAGCAGGTTTACACATTGCTTAAATGTGAATGATAACCAGTAGTTAGCTCTGCTAAGCATATTTGTACAGTGGTAAACGTCTGTAAGCAAAGCCAACACAGTTTAAATGCCTATCAGTTTAACTGTGTTTTAGCACCACTTAGCACTGTGCAAACCCACTTACAACTGCTTAAAAGTGCCTTAATCAGTATGTATCCAGTGGCTCTTCTTCTGGCCAGCAACAAAATACTCAGCCGTGCTTAGTCTTGAACATGGGATGCTATACACCATAGTCACAGCAACTTACCACTAGGCCATCTTAGCTGTGAGATGTTACAATGTTTTTTACAACATATCATGCAGTACAGACAGTTTACAATAGGAATGACACACTGTGGAATGTGGAATGATTATCTACAAATATATACATGAAAAAATATACTTACATATATAGAGAGATAGCTAGATATGTGTGGAGATACATATATATGTATAACAATATACAGATATAGTACCAAGAAATACTGGCATGTGTGTATATATCTATATCTATAGCTATATATATATATATATATATATATATATATATATATATATATGTGTGTGTGTGTGTGTGTATACATATATATATATATATATATATATATATATATATATATATATATATATATATATATATATATATATATATATATATATATGCATAAATGTCTCTAAATGTCTCTAAATGCCCATACAAACATATGCTGCTGATAGACCACCCATAACTAGGGCAGCATGCACAGTTGAATACAAAAGGACCCATAACACTCACATCTGCCCACCCCAGTCCAAATAATAAGTGAACAGTACTCTGATACAAAACCATGATAGGGCATACACAGTGGCCAGACATATACAGTGACCTCTTAGCAAAACAACTACAATGAGTGAAGATAGTAAACAAAAATACAAACAGCCAGTAATTCACATTAGTTCATTTTTCTCTGATGTCTTTGACAAAGCCTTCAAGAAGTAATACATTACAAGAAATACTTGCCTTAATTAGGAGAAGCAATTAACACTTAAGTGCATTTAAATACACAGCCTCCAATTACACTCCTCATTCAACTCCCTATGGGGATAAAGTATCACATTTAAAAACATACATTGATTCTGTACAAACCAATTGTTCTTTTATGACTGTTTGACCAAACTGAGAAACAGACTTTTTCCAAAGCAGTACCTTGTAACCCATTACACTTAATTATGTGTATATGCACAGCCTCCGATTACACTACTCATTTAACCCCCTAAGGGATAAAGTATCACATTTAAGAATTTAAACCAATTCTGTACATAACAAATGTTCTTTCATGACTACTACCCCCATGTTGAGAATAATTGGAATGTAAAGCTAAAGAACTGTCTTCTTCTTCATCAGTAATATGTCTCACATGTTCTAACAGCCTAGTTTTAAAACACTTGTTACTCACCCCTACATAAAATATGTTACAAGGACATCTAAGAGCATTCTCCATACACCAGCCTCTTGATTGTACAGAGTTTCACATGTTGTCCACTCTTTCTCCTCAGCAGGAATGAGAGAACAAAATAATGTTAGACCCTACCTATCAACCTCCTACTGTATGGCATTTGTACAAAGCCTGACATAATTGGTGGACAGAGGCCGAAAAACATGGCCACACTTGAAATATTGCTGTTATACACTGAGAATATTCCTCATGTTATAGGGCTTGTTGTAACATATCTTTTCTTAGGGATATAAAGTCTGAGACACAAATGGATGCTGGCATGTACTGATTGCAATCACCAGAGTATGCCACTGATTTGCCAAGGACAACACCTGTCTGGGGAAAAACCCAAACATAATAAGCAAACCTTTGGCCATTATGTGCATAGCCCTACAGTTGAGAGCTATGCAGACACAGAACTTTGTCAGACTGAAACCCATGCAGAAGTAGCATGTTCAGACAAACCCTGTTAAACAAGCAGTATTCAAAACATATAACAGTGATACTCACATTTTGCCCCTACATCTTGAATCCTCTCCACCATTTAGTTGGCTTGTTTCCACAGGTCTTGTTCTAAGAGGTATTAGCTCACACTCCTCCACGACCTCTTCCTCACAGGTAAGGGAAAGGGCCAAAACCCACATGGAGTACTCAATTATAGGAGTGTGCTGCACTGACATTGGCTATTGGAATAACTGCACAGCTGCTCTGCATGCAATCAGCAACTGGGGAGCACCAATTGGTGCTAAGGCCATCACATGGATATTGGAATAACTACACAGCTGCTCTGCATGCAATCAGCAGCTGGGGAACACCAATTGGTGCTCAGGTCATAACATGGCCATGAGCATTATTTACAAAAGACAAGCTGACATCTATTCAAACCACTTCTGTCATAGACAGTCCATCAGTGCAAAGCTGAAGTAGTGTGAGAAAAAAAAGATACAAAAGGATATATATGTGAAATATCCAGAAAAATGGTATGTGAAACAAGTAAGTATGTAATTGGATGCAGTAGGTGGTCTGTAATAATGGAAAATAGGGGTTTGAAAGCATATGTCTCAACAAGACTTGCTGTACCGATGTACTACTGAACAGCACTGATGGCCATAGCATGATGCATTGTCTGTAGTGACTAGGCCAGCTACTGGGATGTTATACATATCCATATGTTACCTATGCAAATAACTATGATACACAGTTTGTCTTGTAAATATAAGACAACTATACAGAGCATGTGCAGAGTAAAGTACTGCTGAAGATGTGTGTTGAACTGCATGTTATATACTGAGCTCATACCATTCAACTATCCAGTGTTCTGCAAACTGACCATATGTGTGCCTCATATTTGTAGTCATTTACCCATAGAATTGTGTTATGTCAGTCAAATCCTTGCCAAATCTGTGAAGATTGACATTACAGCATCTCCCTTCATTGTCCTCTGACTTTTCCCATTCGGGATTGCCACAGTGAATCATCTGTTGCCATTTCTGCCTGTCCTCTGAATCTTGCTCTCTCACACCAACCACCTGCATGTCCTCTCTCACCACATCAAGAAACTTATCTGAGGCCTTCCTCTCTTCCTCTTACCTGGCAGATACATCCTTACCATCCTTTTCACAATATACTCAGCACCCCTCCTCAGCACATGTCCAAACTAATGTAATGCTGCCTCTCCAACACTGTCTCATATCTGTACAACTTGGCCTGAGCCTGTCATATACACATTATTAAACCTGTGCAGCTGTGCCACAGCCAGTGCAAATCATAACATCTGTAACTCTGTCATGTGCAGCTTTTACCCCTTCCTTTTTGTCAGTGCCACTGTCTCCAACCCATATAACATAGGTGGTCTCACTACCCTCTTGTAGACCTTACATGTCATGTCTACTGGTACTCATCTGTCACATATCACTCCTGATACTCTTCTCCACCCTCTCCATCTTGACTGCACTCTCTTCTTCACCTGTCCTCCATAGTCCTCCTTACTCTGAAATGTTGATCTCAGTCATTTGAACACATCCACCTTTGCCAACTGTACTCCATGCATGCTCAACATTCCGCTATCCTCCCTCTCATTCACACACACAGATATTCTGTCCTGTTGCTGCTGACCTTCATTCCTCTCCTCTCTAGAGCATATGTCCACCACTCCAGAGTCTCCAAAAGCTGTTCCTTACTCTCAATACAGATCACAATGTCATCTGCAAACAACATATTCAACGGGGACTTCTGTATGATCTTGTCTCTCAACCTGTCCATCACCATTGCAAATCAGAAAGGGCTCACAGCTGATCCCTGATGTCATCCCTCCTCCACCTTAAACACATCCATCAATCCCAATGCAGACCTCAGAGCTGTCACACCATTCTTGTACATATCCTGTACCACTCTTGCATATATCTCTTCCACTCATGATTTCATCATACAATACCACAACTCCTGTCTAGGCACCCTGTCATATGCTTCTGTAAGTCCAGAAAGACACAGAGCAACTCCTGACCTTCTCTATATTCCACTAGTAACAGTCTCAGAGCAAACATCATATTGGTATTGCCCTTTCCATGCATGACACCATACTGCTGACCAGTACTCCTCACCTCCCTGCATAACCTAGCATCCATTACTCTTACCCATAACTTCATTCTGTGACTGGTCAATGTTCTCCCTCTGTAGTTATCACAGCTCTGCACATCAACCTCATTTTTAACACTGTACCCAAGGACTTTCTCTCCACTTCTCATGCAACCTCACACTTCCCAAGATATCAATAAACAGTCTGGCTAACTCACCACTCCCATTTCCACTAAACAACCCCATGCTTTCACAGGTGTGTAATGTGGACCAACAGGCTTTCCAGTATTCATCCTCTTCATAGCTATCCTTGCATCCTCTTTGTTAAGCCATTGCACTTCCTGATTCACCATACCCACATCATTCAACCTTCTCTGTCTCATTCTCTTCATTCATCAGCCTTTCAAAGTACTCTGTCCAAGTGCTGAACACACTCTCCTCACTTGTGAGTACATATACCTCATAATCCTTTATCACCCTTATCTGCTGCACATCTTTCCTAGCTCAGTGCATCTGTCCAGCCAATCAGTACAATTCCTTTCATCCCTACTTAGTGTCCAACCATGTCATTGAACTCTTCATATGCCCATCCTCAGCCTTTGCCACCTCTCTCTTTGCTATGCACATCATCTCTTCATACTCCTACCTACTTTCCCCATCTCTCTGACAATACCACTCCTTCTTCCCCAACCTCTGTCTCTGTATACTGTCTAGTACTTCCTCAATCCACAAACAGGTGTTCTTGTAGTGTTTCCTCCATCCATATGTCACCTCAAGCACTCTTCTAGCTGTCTCCCTTACCAGCTCTGCTGTACTTAACCAGATATTTGTTAGATTGTCACTGCCACCCAGTACCAGTCTCAGCTCTTCCCTGAACTCCATCTCGCAATCACCCTTTTCCAATTCACACCATTTGATCCTTGGTGCTGCCCCCACACACCTCCTCATCTTGATCACCAACATCATCTCACATACCAACATTCTCTGCTGCATAAATACACTTTCCCCTGTCACCACTTTACAGTCTCCAATCTCCTTCAAACTTTCTCTCCTTCTTACATTGGATATATTCCACCTGTGAACATCCTACTCCACTCTTGTATGTCACCCTATGCCTCTTCCTCTTGTTATAGTGCATATTCACCACAGCCATGTCCATCCTTTTTGCAAAATTCAAAAATTCACTACTATCTCACCATCTTCACTCCTTTTAACACCATACATACCCATCGATTCCCCACCCCTCTGTTCCCTTCACCAACATGCCTATTGACATCTGCTGCAATGACCAGTCTGTCACCCGTGGGTACAGTCATCACCATGTCATCCAACTGAGTCACATTTCCTCTTTCTCATCTATCACACAACCAACTTGCATAGCATACGCACTAACAAAAGTCATCAATACATCATCAGCTTACAGCTTCAGAAACATCACTCTATCAGACACTTATGCCATCCTCCAAAAACACTCCTGGCATACTGTTCATTCAGCAGAAGCCCTACCCCCTTCCACCTCCAGTCCACACCTTGATAGCACAATTGTGACCTGACTACCATACATTCAGCCATAATCACCCTCCCATGTGGTCTTTTGCAAACACACAATATATCAACCATCCCCTGGCCATCATATCAGCTAGCCTGGTCCCCTATACCACTCATACTCATACTGCCAACATTAACAATTCTTACCCTCCTAGCCTTTCCCCTTTCTTCCTGTGATATGACTGTTGGACATCCTCCAGGGGATGTCTGTCAGTGCAAAGGCTAATGTGCTGTTGAATGACTCAAGTATGCTACAACAATATTGAGACACTGTCACTGATTTTGTACCATTACACTCATGTATGCATGGCATCCTACAGACATCCTGCAGTAACAGGTTGAGAGGGATGACTGTGAATTTAGTGTGCCATACTTACATAGAACAGACATGTATGTGAGGTATTTCCTATGCACATGTCAGTATGAGTAGGTAAATGTGTCCACCTCATGAAAACAGACATGGCATGCAAAATGTCAGTTGAAAAAGCTCTGCATGTTGTACACATGTGTATCTTAGTTACTGTGCAACCAAAAGAGTGAAATTTCTACAGCTACTGGTTATTGCATTGCCCTGACACAGCCATGGTTAGTACAATAAGCATGATTATCCTTACTAAATTGGAGAGGTGTCCAACTGTGTTATGACTTTGTTACCATGCCCATTACAAATAACTGATTGAACACATACATGTCTGTATGTGCTCAACAATACCTTACTTGTCATACCTGCCTCCACCAATGTAGAGTAATCCCCTTTGCTGGACAGCAGCATTACACAAATTACAGACTTGATCCCTATAGTGGCTGTACAGGGCAAAGTAGGTTTCAGGAATCAACTTGGCAATCAATTCAGCCATTGACTGAACAAGCATATAAGGTCACAGGTGGATTACTGTAAACATCCACTAAGGACAATCACAAGGCCATCTTTCCCATATGTCTGCAATCTCAGAGGCAACACACCAATCCAACCTGTAATGGTGGTCAATCAGATCACATACGCACACAACATAGCTACAGGCAACCTGATGCAGATAGGGTTAGGGCAAACATCCCCCCGGCTCAGCATCACTATAGGTGGATATGTACTGCACCCACACCCCTCTCATCATCACCAGTGAACAGGTACATATTACCTACTGAAAGGCAACAAATGTAAGTATCCATGGGATGTCATATTATCCCTGTCTGCATCCTACATAAACTCAGGCATGTGCTCCAAGCTACATTGCACACTGTAGTCACACCAAGCTGCAGCACCATCCACACATCATCCACATGGAAGATGGTTAATGTCATCCATTTACACAGACCTGAATGAGGAATGATGGATTATGCAAACAACTTGCCCTCACTGTGGGCAATATGACTCATCAGGTCCAGGAGTGCAATGCAAGTTGATACTGTGCTGATAGATTACAGGGGTATGGTATGGTTGTGAGTGGTGGTTACTGGTATGGTTGTCAGCGTTGGGTACTGGTATTCAAGGGACATGTGCAGGTACTGGACATACTGTTGCCAAATGTATGGGGTCCTGTGATGTTTTTCCCTGTTATTGTCTACCAGGTGCAATGTCACATCACCGGCGGGAAACCTTTTCACCAGTGAAATGCAACCTGATAATGGAAGGCATAATACAGATCCACACAGTACTATTGGGCCGAAGCCAGCAACATCTGCTGGGGAGGACCACCCTGTGGGATGACTCTGTACACAGGGTAAATTAGGTGGGCCTGCACTCATGTACATATGAGCAGGTGCAGCATCATGCCACCAGCCTCCTACACCATGCCTGTCAAAGGGCTGCTACCATGGCCAGGGACCCCACAACCACAGGTGGGGGCCCAGCCATGCAGCCCCCACTGTGACCAAATGAGGAGCTCCTTGCCAAGCTTGGGCCACCCATCACAGTACAATGCCAGGGTACAAAGCCCCACTTGCTGGAAGTTGGTGGCACCCACACAATGGAAAAGGAACATGCAGGTAAGGTCCCAGTGAGGATTAGTAGACTACTGTATGAGACATACTTCTATATATACAGTATCTACATGCATGCTCCAGGTCAGATTGCAGTTGTGGATGGGGATTTCTAATGCACAGAAGTACAAATCTATGTCGAAGGACAGCAAATCCTGTAGTATTGGGTGTTGTACTGTAAATGTGCAGACATGTTGCATCCATCCTTAACCAAGGGCACATGTGAGTCTGCTGACAATACCTCTCTCCCACAACTACATAGGTCACTCTGGTCTGCATATGAGGCAGCAGCCTGAAGCTGTTGAGTATGGAATTGTTCAGTTGTGCTTTGTCAATACCCCAGGCATGTGGAGGGCATGAAAGTTACCATGCACACAACTGTGACTCATATCCATATGGCTTTATGTGCATGTTCACTTGTAGTGGGTTTAGTTGTACTGCATCACAGTGGTCTCCACAGGGGCCTATCTGAAGGGAATGTAAAATTCTTGTAGCATAACTCACAACCTGTAAGTGCAAGACGTCTGGACAGACACCAGCAAAATGTGTTGGACAAACTAAGGTAGGGACATGTGTGAAACATTACTGCTATACAGTGGATATAAAATGCATATACAAACCTGTTAAGATGCCATTTGTTTATGATATATACTGATTGAGACCACAAATATGTCAATCCACACTTTCCCAAACTTTAATGTGACCCATGCCATGAACAATTCACTTATAAAACCAAGCATCTAGACTCATGTATTGCACCTACAAGCCTGGACAAGTGCGAGGGTAGCAGATACTGTATCAGTATACTGTTTCAGTCAGGTATGATACCTGATGCTGCCATATGTGTCAGTACACTCACTGTGGCCTATTTGACAACTATGTCACATACATGAGCATTGTTAAGGCAGACAGAGCACTAATGGGTTCCAAACATCTGGATGTTCCAGACACATCTGTACAGAGGACTGTTATGGCCTGTACAATAGTTTCACATGCTGCATATGAGGCAGATGCCATTACCACACTATATAAAGTAATGGCATCAGGAGGTGGTTACCTGCCATGTATGGTACGCACATCAAAATGGTATCAGCCACACAAGATATAATCCACACACACACACACACACACACACACACACACACACACACACACACACACACACACACACACACACACACACATCAGTATTGAGATTAGAACTCCTAGCTATTTATGTCTACTATAGTGTTATGCACTTATCAGACATGCCACAAAGCTTACCCAATTTCACCTTGTCCAAATGTAACTGTTAGGTGAATGCCATCAACAGGACTACTAAATTAGGATGAGTATGGTGGTTCACAACTCAAAATGGTATAACCCTCACACTACACACAGACAGTTGCCAGTATTGAGATTAGAACTCCTGCCTTTCTAGTTATTTGTATTATGGTATTATGCAGTTAGCAGATGCATCACACAGCTTACACAACTTCACTTTGTCCAAATTATCATTAGTAAAGTAGGCTGGGGAAGAGTAAAGGGTAGTACACAAATCAAAATTGTATAAGCCACACAGTATCTGATTCACACACACGTGCACACACACATACAGTTGCCAGTATTGGGATTAGAACTCCTGCCTATCTAGTTATTTCTACTATAGTGGTACACAGTTATCAGATGCACCATAGAGCTTATACAATTTTACCTACTCCAAAGGTACGTCTAAGGTGAATGACATCAACTGGACTACTAAATTGGAGTGAGGGGAGGTATAAAGGTTATTACACACAACACACACTTGCCAGGATTGAGATTAAAACCCCTAACTATCCAGGTATTTGTACTATAGTGTTACATAGTCACTGCATGTGCTACAGAGCCTACTAGACTTACAACTGGCCAAAGGTGCTGATAACTGCACAGCTGAGGTAAAGTATTGCAGGTGGCAAGAAGTCTGCCTTCAGTTTCTCCCTTACATCTTGCTAGTTCTTTCTGTCTTGCACTTCAAATAGCATTTTAGCTTTGCACTTCAACAGGTTATTGTATCAATACATGTATCACACCTGGGAGCCATCAGTAGTACTCATTCATTACAGAATTAGCCCCAGTACTTACTACTTATGACCACCCTTCCTGGCATGATTGAAGTCCGGTTTTCTGTGCTTTAATCCATTAACCTGGTGCACTTGTCCATTCTGAGGCATTGTTGCAACTGCCTCAGGTACACAGACAACCCTCTCCTCCAAACTCCAAGCACTCAGACCAGTGAGATTTGTGCCTATATCACCAAATTTGGAAATATGCACTCTACAGCAAAGGCTGGACTAGCTGGTCAAGAGGATAAGATCAACACCTGCACCACACCATGTGGACCACATAGCCCGCCACAACACCCTCTATGACAGCCCTGACATACACTGGAAAGCCACACACCCACCTTCACAAAACAGCACAGACCAGCAAGACAGACACCCACTCAGACACCACGACATAGCACATGCCAAAGGGCACATATGTCACCTACACAGTGTGCTCATCAACCTAAGCTCTTAAGACTGATCACCTTGCACAATACAGTGTTCACGGGTGACTCAGTACTGCGGCACACTGATGTCCCACTCACTAAGTTGATTATGGAGGAGGTAACAGACAACTGTCTATCATATGCCAGCCTCCAACACATGACACACCTAGTCAGGTCACTCCACAACAACTACAGGTATCACTCTGTCATCATCCATGTGAGAGTGAATAACCTGAGACACACCTCCCTGGAGTACTTGACAAGAGACATGGTTGAACACTCGGATTTTGTGGTCCAGGCAGGTGTGACAGTAGCCCTGAGCAGTATACTGCTGTCACCCAGAATGATGTTGCAGTACTATCAACAGATAATTGGCTACAACATTGGCTTACTTGTTGTGTGTCATTCTCAGGGGATCTAGTATCTCTCTGCTTGAGATAACATGATTGAAAGAACTCAATACCTTGCCAGAGATGTCTTATATCTGTCAGCCCTGGGTTTCCAGATACAGGGTAAGTATCTTGCCACCCCAATAGTGCCTTATTAGGCAGTGTTTCAAATCAAATTACCACTGTAACAGCTAGACATTTATGCAATCTGAGGGTTATGCTGCTCAGCAGTAGACATCTAACTGTCAAGATGCAGTCACTCAAAGCACTCCTCAGAGTGGAGGACATTGACATATGTGCTGTAAAGGAGAGGTGGTTCACAACAGCAGAAAGCAGCCCTGCACTAACAGGCTATGACACATTCCACAGCTGTCAGTGCCAAAACATGGACCACACCTTTACAGGTGGTGTTTTCTCCATATTCATAATGGATATGCACACCTCCAGACTAGTATCCCAGCATAATGCATCGGAGGTACTTCCGGTACAACTGACTTTGGGGAATAGTGCAATCCACATCATAGCCTGCTATCAGTCCCCAACTGTCAATGCACATTCCTCAACACCCTGGCATCAATGAAGGTCCAACCCAACACTGACATAGTAGGAGAATTCAACTATCCCTCCATCACCTAGGGAAAGTAGTCAAGCACCAGTACACTGGCCCAGCGCTTCATGGATTTCATCAGTTCTTAAGCCCTGGACCAGCTCATACTGACCTGCAGTAGAGGATGCAACAACCTTGACCTGTGTTGATTACTTACATATGGGACTGTTGCTCAACCACAGTTGTCAATCCCTACCTCATCAGATCCAAACATGATCTAATCAATGTGGAGCTCAACATCTCACACACAACCCCTACAAAGGTAACCACCTTACTAAACCTCTCCAATGCTAACTTTGCAGTCATAAAATGGGTGGATGACTTCACTGCACCCATATCAATGGGAAATAACTGCATGACTGTCACATCATACACATATGCACTGCACAAACATGTACATGGATGCATGGTACTAGCCACAGCCAACAGAACACAGACATTGTCCTCCAAACACTGGAAGTTAATGTGATGGTCCCCTGCCATTACTAAAGTGTACAACAGAAGAAGGATACTGTTGCAGAAAAAGGTAGTGTCCCAAGAATGGTGAACCCCCTTATTATCCACAAACACAACTTGGGATCCCTCATGGAATCACCTACAGGCAGCTATGAAGGCAGAATTGCAGCAGACACTGACAACAATTACAAAAGCCTTCGATAGTTATATCAACAACCTCCACAACAATAACCACAAGTGCTGTGAGTTACTGCACAATACGAATTCATATCCTGAGACAACAGATATTATCCACATTCTTGCTGACACATTCAGTGCCAGCTTTAGCACTCTCACCCCCAAGGAGACTATCACAATTACAGATCAATGCCAGGCACCCAGCATTACAGCAGGCCAGGTTAGACCTGCATTGTCCACAGGCAAGGATACAGCTTCCATGGGACCCCAACATATCAGTGGCTGTGTTCTACATGACATACAAAGAGACCTGATACCACATTTGTGTGCCCTGGTCAGTCACAACCTCACCTCAGGCTTTGTCCTTCCAAAATGGCACACTGCTACAGTCATTCCTCTCCATAAAAGGCTAGCATCTACAGGCCCTGGGGATTATTGGGCCCTTAGCCTGAGAAGTCTACTATGTATGGGCATGGATGCATCATCAGAGACCTGATTGACCAAGATATGGGTGATCTCCTAACTCTAGACCCCACACAGTTTGGCTTTGAGAATAGTAGATCATGCCTGCTCAACCTGGTTGATGTCTTTCAATGAGTCATCAGGGCTGTGTATGACAGTAAGGCACTGCATACAGCCTACCTCAATCTGGCCAAGGCTTCTGATACCATTCCTCAGTCAGGCATTATTGATAAAAACCAATAAATTAGGCATCAACCCCTATATCAGTGGGTGGTTTGCAAATTGGTTCACAGAACACACAGTGTGACAGTGGCAAACTCCAAGTCAGACTGGCAAGCAGTCATGAGTGGAGTCCCACAGGGATCAGTACTGTATAATGTCCTGCCAGCATCTATTTCTCAGGAGTCCAGCCCAACACAGAGGAACTCTGGCTGACAAAGTTCACAGAGGACTGCAAGCTGGGCACTATTCATGAACTCTACAAGTGATGCAGACATCCTACAGAAAGGCCTCACTGAGACCAATGAGTGGTGTGGAAACCATGGCCAGAAGTTTAACAACACAAAATGCATCATCATCCCCTTTGGTAAAACACTCAGTTCCCAGTAAGTTCCACATCAGTGGAAGCCCAATGAACACTGTAGACATTATAAGAGATTTGGGGACACAGATTGACAGCAACTTCTTCTTCAAGCACCACATTCCCACTGTGGTCAGGAAGTCCTTCTATATGGCACATTGCATTACCAAGGGTTTTGCATCCAGGAAGACAGAGGTAATGATGTCTGTCTACTATTCCCTCATTAGACCACTCCCCAAGTATTATGGCCCATTTACGTCACTAGACACCTGCTACAGCTGGAGAAGCCACAGAAGCACCTCACAAAGGGGCTCCTAGGCATTAAACACACATCATACACAGACAGACTCAGAAGACCCAAGCTATTCTCTGTGTCATATCACCTAACTAGCAGCTGTCTGTGCTTGACTTACAAAGCCATGTCTAACCCAGCTGGTTTAGAAATTCTACATATAAATCCGTCCACACCACAGACTGTAGAGATCACTACCTCAGTGCCACAATCACCACAACATGCTAGTGGGACAGGTCCCTCATGAAGAGACTGCAAATGCCCTGGAATACACTACCCATACATGTCATGCAGAGCACCTATCTGACCCTGTTCCAGAGAAATCCTGATGAGTGGATGGGTAATAGACAGTTCAACCCAAGGATCACTGCAGTGGCTATACTTGATACAGGCACTGGGAAATAACGTTGGGTGGCACAATGGCAGGGCCCTTCTATGTGTTAGGCTTGTTAAGGCTCCTGGGCCATTAACTACTACAAACTTGTGAACCTATAAAGGGAATAACATCAATAGGACTGATAAAATAGTGCAGTGGGTGTTAAACTTATCAAAATACTTTGTCCTGTTAACAGACACATGTACACACACTTTCCAGATGTGAGAGAAGAACTCCTACCTAACTAGTTTTTTATACCATAGTGTTACATAGTTACCTCACATGCTACAGAGCTTACTGGGCTAAGAGATGGCCAAAGGTGCTGATATGGGGAATGACATCAGCAGGACTGACAAAGTAGGGCAGTGGGTGGGAAACATATCAAAATACTTCTACTTACAAACCTACACACACATATTTGCTGGAAACAAGAGTAGAACCACTGCCAAACTAGTAATTTGCACTACAGCGTTAAGTATTTATCACACACCCTACTGTGCTTACAGGATTGACAGCTGGCCAAAGTTGCTGATAAAGGACTGATTAGATGGGGCAGTGTGAAGTGTCATGGGTGGGAATGGCATAAAACTGTTTCACCTATAAACAAACACACAACGCCCTCAGTGTTGCACTAACAACTGTTGTCACTTCTACATTTGCCAGGACTAAGAATAGAACTCATACCTAGCTAGATATTTATATTATAGTGTTACACAGTAAGCACACACACTGCAGAGCTTACAGGGCTGAGTTCTGCCGGAAGGCACTTATAAGATGACTGATA
This sequence comes from Protopterus annectens, assembly GCF_019279795.1. Taxonomy (NCBI): domain Eukaryota; kingdom Metazoa; phylum Chordata; order Ceratodontiformes; family Protopteridae; genus Protopterus; species Protopterus annectens. The sequence continues at coordinate 1,543,991,880 of NC_056735.1, forward strand.
TCTGCAGGAATGCTAAAGTAGGGAAAGGGGAAGTGTACTGGGTTTGAATGGACCCAAAAGCTTTTAGCTGTGAACACACACACACACACACACACACACACACACACACACACACACACACACACACACACACACACACACACACACACACACACACACACTTTTACATTTGCCAGGACTAAGATTAGAACCCCTACCTAACTAGTCATTTGTACTATAGTGTTATGCAGTTATTATATGTGTCACAGAGCTTATGGGGCTTTGCCTAACAAAAGTGACTTCTATGGTGACAGACATCTTCAGGATTGCTAAGGTGGGGGAATGGGAAGTGCACTGAGTGGGGAAGGCCTGTTCATTCCTAGATCCTACTGACATTTCTCTAAGTGTATGAGCATGTCCATTGTGTCCTTCTATAGTACATGTGGGACTCCATTCCAGAGATTGTTGTACTCCAGTCTGGTTTGTTTTGTGTTACAGCCATGCCTCTCAACCTGTTGGTGCAGGATATCTGGAGATAGCTTATCAAAATGTGGGGACAATGGGCCATACAGTGATTGTGACAATTTCTCTCAGTAATATATGGGTTGCTAGGGTTACAGGGCTTTTTTTAGCAGATATCTGTCATATATGCCATTTGACACTGTCATGTATTGTTTCTGTACTTTGTGACATACCTCCTCAGATCATCACAGTGATTTACCAGAGGAATACAGGATGGATGATGCACACACCAGGTTTATGGGCCAAATGTTATGCATTCTTGCACAATCCAGCCTGTTGAGGGGTATAACCAGTTAAAGAAGACCTTAATAGATGATTGTCCACTAATTAGTTTATTCAGTAATTCATGTGACTAGTATTTAAATGATTTTCCGGAGTCACACTTGTATTATCTGAAGAAGTAAGAGAGTATTCTCAGATGAAAATGTTTTTATTGAAATACAGTTGGCATTAATAATATTATAATAAACCTTGTGTGGTTGCAGTTTTCTGCCTCCGACTGAAATCTTTTGGTGATTTACTGTTGAGGGGTATGCCAACAAGCAATTTACTGCAGGTGCTGTGGAAATGGTCCAGCACCTTGGTGATATATTACAATGGTTGAATCTCTGTGCATTTGTGTTCTGGCCTGGTCTGATTTCCAATCTACAGCTGGGTAACATAATTCAGACAGGATCAGGGTGACAGGCAGACTCCAGATAGATTTGTAGGGGATAGGATATGTGGGGGGGGGTGTCCTGGGCAGCTATGTTTGCCTATAGCTACCAGTACTTTGCACTGGGTTCTCCTCAATGGTTGACTGCACGTGGAGGGTCTTGTGTGTGTGTCAGACTGTTTGACCAGCCTAGAGGTGTGTTTGTCACACACATATGAATGGCCAACTTAATTTTGCTTGGATGCCCACATGTTAGAGTCAGGATGTTGCATAGGATGAGTGATCAGGGAGGGGTGTTTTCCTCCCCATGGCTGTGGCCCAGGGTTCTGTGGGTGCAGACATATCACCATCTTCCAGGCTTAGGCCTGCCTGCAGTGAGTACATTCCCATGTTTAAACTCCTAGCCCTGCCTGTCGACTGTACAGAGTATCACAGAATGTCCACATCCATTATGCAAATATCTTGTTGGTTGCCCAAACAAGTGTGGTTTTCCAGCAAAAGTGTTTTGCAAGTCACTCAGGGTTGAAGTCAGATATTACTGACAGCTGACACTGCAGTTTCAAACTTCGTACCCATCAGACATTCCATGCTACTACAAATCATTCCATCAACTTTATAACATTATTAGAGCAGTATTTCACAGGTGCCCTTCTCTTTGGACCTTCATCTCCCCATTATTCATGGCTTTGTCCCAATTTCTGGCTCCTAAGACTGGCAGGTTTGCTCCTAGCAGTTGTCATCATGCCCTTTCTTTGCATTTTATGGACTGTGTTATGTTGGTGTTATGGACCCCATGACACTCCCTAAAAGACACTGTGGGTGAGGCATAGGCATTTGCCAGAGGCCTGTAGGCTAATTGTGACTGATGCAGGCCATTTGTAGCAGGGCAGTGCATTCTGATGATCATATGTTCCCAGGCTGCCAGCAGGAGACACCCCTGGGAAGGCACCAGTAAGATGACTGTGGATGTTACTGACAGTTACTTTCTGTTACTATTGCACCATCACTCTATGTGACAGCTGGATTCTGCTTAAGTCTAGGAACATGTTACTGCTATGGGGGGGGTGACACGACTGTACACGATACACATCTGCACAGACTGTGCTGATATTTGCTTAATATTTTGGTCCCATGTAGCATAGTGGTGTGCCCTATCTTTCAAACTACAGGCATAACAGTATCAACCACAGGTCATATTGTTCTGGCATAGACATTTGTAGTTTCAGACTTCTTACCTTTCAAAGCCATACTGCCACCGCCAGACCTGCTGTGATATCACCGTGTAAAGTCTGTGGGTGGGGTTTTCATGGATATCGCCATGTGGGGGCCTTTGGCAGGCATTTCTGTATGGTTGTCTACAGCTGATTTGCTGTGTAGGGTTGGTGGTGGTGGGTATGGTACCCCCACTTTGACATCCATGCATGTAACCTATGACCCCCCCCCCAGTTTCTTGGCTCTCCACATATACTGCAGTGGTATTTGTCGACTAGGGTGGTCCTACATGGTGTGGTTAGGGCAGTACTGGGGATACACATACTGCTGTCCCACCGAGCTGTCAGTTGTCTGCTGCTATCCCAGTTAGCCACCCCATTCCCTTACATGCTTGATCAATACCATAGATATGCTATCAGAAAATTCCACTCCACTAGTTTATTTTGTTACAGAGACTGACTTACCTTGTGCCTGCAGCTGTTTTGAGGGTGCTGCTTTAGGGCTAACTATGTTGGATGCACACAATACACTGCCTATACATGGTCAGTTATAGGTGGTGTGATGTTTGGCATCCATTTTACTGTGTGTGTGAGTCAGACAGAGAGAGAGATTAGTCCCTGGGGCCCTACAGTGTCAGTGTATGTGCCATGCATTGCCTCTTTGCCAAGGCCAGGGCATACTGGGCACTACTCCATCTGCCTACAGGGGCAGGCTCAGGATGTTCCTTCTCTGAGTCATTCTTTGCCTGTGGAGGCCTTGGCAATGGTGGGGGGCTGTGTGGCCCTTCCCCATTTTGTTCCTGCTGTAGCTGTTTCCACAGGATCATATTGTGTAGCATGGCACATACTATGAACATGTGTGCACATGTGGCTGGAGAGTACTGAAAGGCTCCACCAGATATGTCAAGGCAGCTGAACTGTGACCTCAGCATCCCAAACACATGCTCTATAATGATCCTAGTTTGTGAGTGTGCCTCATTATGGCATTCTTGTGCGGATGTTTGTGCATTCCTCATGGGTATCATCAGCCATGGCCGCAGTGTGTAGCCAGCATCTCCCGCCAGCTGGCCATATGGGATGTCCCCACTGGCAAACACCCGATACAGCTGTGACAAATGCCAGATGTGGGAGTTGTGATAGCTTCCAGGGCTGCCAGCACACACATTCATGATAATACCCTGGGCATCGTACATGAACTGGCAGTTGATGGAGGGGAAGCCCTTGCGGTTTATGTAGACCTTACTCCATTCACCAGGTGGTGCTTTGATGTGGGTATGCATGCAGTCTATGGCACCCAGTACCTCTGTGTAGTCAGCTACACTGTGGAAGAGACATAGATTGCTGGTCCTCTCCTCATGGGTGCTGGGGAAGTGAATGTGCTCAGCAACATGTGGTCGCATGGCATCCAGGAACTGGTGGAGTATCCTGGATGCAGATGCCTGTGAGACCCGCATGATATCCCCATTTGGTCTTTGAAAGTACCTGTAGTTAGTATTTTTAAGGCTACACATACCTTGGTATCCACTAGGATGTGTTCCTCTCTGTTGGTTCTGGCTCTGAGGTGAGGCCAGCACAGCTCAACTAGCTGCTGAAGTATGTCGCTGTCCACCCTGTATCGCCCTACTATCTCCAAATCATGTAGCCTTTGGTAGGTTACCCTGGGTCTGAACACTCTTATCCTCCTCCTCGGTCTGAGTTGGGTGTCAGCATTTTCCTCCTCACCACCCTCAGTCTCTAGCACATATTGATGGATCAGAGCAACAGTATCCCCTAACATGTTTTGTTAGATTTATCAGTTTAAAATTCCCCTGAATGTGTACACCAGTGGTGTAAAGTTTGTGGGAAAAAACAGACTGAAAGGTGTTTGCATAGTTTATAGTAGTGTGCTGAGCTGCTGCCTGTGTAATTGGCTGATTCTGATACATTCCACCTGCCAGCTATGCTTGTTCTCCTTGAGTGACTTCCTTCTGCAGGTTCCCCATTTCCTACCCGTTTAAGCCCTGATGAGTGCCACGCATTCTCGGGGGTCAGATGTACACAGTTCTGCTATTTCAGTTTTATTTTTTTGTTTTAAGCCTGGTGCACACCGTGCTCACCCATTTAGCTAATGTAGACAGGTTTAAGCAGAACTGGCACTGCCTAGACACGAACATGCTCTGCATTTCATGGAATGAGAAACTACAGCCTCAGACACATACTCCTGCCTTAGCTCTGCTTAGCTAAGGACAAACACGGGTCACTGAGCTCCAATGTGTTTACAGCAAGCATGACACACCCCCTTTTCATGTTAGCTGCTCCTCCTGTCTACACAGTGGTGCTGGAGCACCTACACGGTTAGGTGCAGTCTGACACTTAGAAGAAATTTGTGATTCAGTATAAGTCCCCTCATTAGCATACCCCACTGCCTTACTCCATAGTTACTGCACATACACTGAGCCTTTCCCCTTAGCAACCACTGTTCCCTGGTATTGTTTTCATTCTGCATGCCATTGACTATAATGGCAAATTGCAGATTTCTGTAATAAATGCCCCCCTTTTTGGCACGATTTGCATGCTGCTGCCCTATGCTTAAACAGCCGAGATCGGTCAAAAAAAGGTTTCATTTTAAAAAATTAAAACTGTTTTTCATGCCAATGGCCATATATTTGGCCATTGGCATGCCTAATAAGCATAATATATGCTTTCTTTTGAGCCGTCATGCCTCTGATTTCTCATTTGCAGAAATGTATTCAGCTAGTAACTGAATACATTTCTGCAGATTACACTATTCCTGCACAGACATCTGCCTGCTTGCTGAATCACTAATTCACCTTATTTTGCATGGTTTTCACCAGCAAATGAGGTAATTAGCATTAGGCAGTGGTGTCCATGCAGGAATAGTGTAGGGGCTAGTGCACGTCCCGGGACACCTTTGATGAATTGCCTGGCAGACATATTGCAGGCAGCACCTCCTGCACTATTTCTACATTCTGTGTAGGGCTTCCTGAATCCTAGGGTACATCTTTAATATCAGAAAATGTCACATCACGAGCCTTAGCAATTTTATTTTATTTCAATTTGTTGACCAGGTGGGTGGGATGGTCAATTGATCATTTTTAGCAATGACCCAAATGCACTGTTGCAAGATTTACAGTAAGCAAGATAATATAATAGAAGCAAATTACATATAAAAATAGGAGACCAAAGAAACATCATTATGCTACAAAATACTGCAGTAGGAAGGCAATATATACATTTTTTACATAAGAAGAATTAGTTTAGTCATAATAATGTTTTATTCAGGTTCTCTTTTAACTAATATCATGAAAGCATAAGCATTCTTTAACTAGGTAAGATTTTAATGCTTTTTAAAATGCTTCTGCTGTATCAATGCACTTAATATTATTTAATAGATGGTTCCACAGTGCAGGCTCTGCTCTTGAGAATTTCTGACATTCAATTTTAGGCCTTGGAATGATAAGAACATTTTCTTGTCTGCTCCTAAGCAAGTAATATGGTCTCTCAGAGATAATTTCCTTTTGATAGGAGCACAGTATCCTGTTTAAGGAATGTTAAAGGTCGATGTTCCAATAAGGAGAGTGGCCCTATGTGGCAGTGGGAGCCAAGACATCTCATAAAATACATTGCAATGGTATTTTCTTTTGCCAGCCAGGGGACCAAATTTACAAATCTTTAACTCTGCTGTCTGATGTTTTTGGCAGTTACAGGAGGAATGCATGCTGACTAGTGTAGAGAAACTCTAGTTTAGGAAAGAGAATATTTTTGGCAATTGATTTCCAAGTAGTTGGGGGGCAATAAATGGAAAATTCTGTAACATAGTTTTGAATGGGAAATACCTTTACTAGTAATTTTGTCAGTGGGATTTCTGAGGTTGAGAAGAGGGTCTAGGTACAAGCCTAGGTATTTCTGCTCTTATACTGTGGAAATAGTGTTACATTTGGATCTTGATTGCAATGTAAATTGTCAGATCATAAGACATGAAATTATCCCTAAAGGACTGTGGAGAGTAATAGTAGTAGTAATAATGAACAATTCAATCTGTGATTAGTATATGTGTTAAAAAGTTAGAAAAACATAATTTGTAAGCCATGTTTGTCACTTTAGGGCAATTCCGGTATCAATTTTACCTCGCTGATCAAACACAACGGTGAATACAAAACTTGAATTTTGCACACTTTCAACAAAGCCATGTGAAACAACATGAAAAATTTCAAACCAACTCCAGGTATTCTGTCCATATCCAGGGGTGTAATTGTTCTAATGTACTAAGCATTCATTATGCTGATTAATGAGTATAATGTCCCTTTCGGTATGTCCCTATCCAAACATTCTTCACAGCTTGAACACTTTATCAGTAAAACAAATCAAGGACCTAAATCATAAAATCCATGCAGACCATCTCAAAGCTTTGTCCCTCTTCTGAGTATCATACAGACTACTGAAAGGAGACCTCTGCCTGGCATATAGAGTCAAAAACTCTATTCTGAAAGACCTATTATGCATTTGCAAGTCCAATGGTATCATAAAAAAGCCACTCAGGGTATCTCAGTTTCTTTTATAAAATAAATAGATCATGTTAGAGGTAGAGGTTTCTATCACAGATAACACTGCTTCTGTGGAACTTGTCTTCCATTCCACATGAAGCAAAGAACTTCTCTTACTCTATTCAAATGTAATTGATTGAATGGACGTGTAACCACAAATTCACCCCTGATTTAGCACCCCTGTCCCTCATGGATAGGAGAAACATGAAAATGTCCCAATATATCCTTGTTCAGCTCATCTATGGGTTATGTTATACAAAATGTAAGGGCTAAAAATGACAATGGGAATATAAGGTTAGACATCTTAAGATCCTCACAGATCTTTACCCTAATAAGTGCGAAGAACCTATAAAAATGGAAAACAGGAACTGTTTAGAAAGACATACTATATTATCACTGTATTCTACTTTTTTACAGGTTACCTAGAAGTGAAATATGCTAACGCATATCCTAATGCAACAGACCCTTTTTGTCGTGTCTGTCTGGAGCTTTTGAACGTACTGTGGATTTATGCGGAAGTCATGCAGAGTTTAAAGGTGAAGATATGACAGCATTTCATCTTGTGTCTCGTACCCAGTGCTACAGTACAGCTTGTGGTACACCCTGCCCTGAATCACCAGGAAGCAGCTGTAGAATTCTGTGTGAAGCCAGCCATCAATAGATTTGTCTGGTTTCATGGCCACTGAGGAATATTCTGCTTTCGCACTGAATGTCTTTACACGGCAGGATTCCAGCTCTTCAACTTCTTTAGATTTTGACTTCACCATTGAATATCAGTTTGTTGAAAAACTGGAAGAGCGATACAGGTGTGCATACTGTCGTACAGTCCTTCACAATCCAAACCAAACTGGATGTGGACACAGGTTTTGCCAGCAGTGCATAACAACTTTGATGGTTGTTCAGTGGTTGCTTTTCATTCACTGAGGAAGTTGATGACGAAAACGTGTTGGAACTGTACTAGCGTTTGTGGAATAAACTGTTTTTGGATCCTTTATTGCATGATCATATTGTATCATATTGTATCTAAAAGTCTATGCCTAGACTGTACTGTTGAAGGAACTAACACCTGATGGGGGAAATCTAATGCTAAAACTAAATATATTACATCTCTCTCTCTGTATATATACATATATATATATATATATATATATATATATATATATATATATATATATATATATATATAGATATTAATATAAATATAGATATATAAATATATAGATATAGATATATAAATTAGATCTCTCTCTCTCTCTACATATATATATATATATATATATATATATATATATATATATATATATAGAGGATTAAGAAGTTATGTACCTACCATAACGTTCCATGTTAGTTGTCTTCATCTCACCTTCTTTCTTGCTTGTTGGGATCGGCTCCGACTCGGCCATCTTCTATAGCTCTAGAACTGTTTACTGGCTCGAGGCTATCCCTTATCCCATGATGCCTAGCACTAGCTACCCAGATCTCGTTTGAAATAGCTAACCTAAGCCATGGAATGAAACCCCTCCAAGCAGAAGGTTAAACCACCTATCATAAACTCTAAGTCAGTAGAGGAAACAAACCAGGGAACACTCAGCCAGTGAAAACTGAACTCCTCTCAGTCCAATAGGACAGGGGGATGGAGGGGGGGATGCAAGAAAGAAGGTGAAATGAAGACAACTAACAAGGAAAGTTATGATAGGTACATAACTTCTTAATGTTAAGTTGTCTATCTCACCTTCGTTTCTTACTTGTTGGGACAGCGTCCCTAGCACCTATGATCCTGGGTGGCTCATTGGAATAGACTCTTCAGAACAGTGGAACCAAAGTTAGCTCTACTCCTGGAGACCATGTCTAACTTGTAATGAGAAATAAAGGTATGAGGATTTGCCCACGTGGCAGCGGCACAGATTGAGTCCATGGACAACCTAGCCTGGAAGGCTGCAGAGGTGGCCAAAGCCCTAGTAGAATGACCTTTCAGTTTGATAGACAACTCTTTGTTTCTTAGTTGATAGATGAAGGTAATAATGTGAGACAACCACCTGGACAGAGTCACTTTGGAAACTGGAAGACCCTGTTTACCCTTAGCATAAGAAAGGAAGAGTTGGTCTGACTTTGTTATATCTTTCGTTCTGTGCAGGTAAAAACACAATTGTCGATGAACATCCAATTGGTGCAACTTGTATTCTGCCTTGTTAGTGTGGTTAGGAAAGAACATAGGGAGGTCTATAGATTGGTTTAGGTTATTCTCAGAGCAGACTTTTGGAAGGAAGGAGGGATTAGTTCTCAGAGCAACCCTGTCCTTATGAAAAACTAAGTATGGAGGACGAACACTCAGTGCCTGAAGTTCCGAGACACGTCTGGCTGAGGTAATAGCTACCAGAAAGAGAGTTTTCCAAGCTAGAAACTTAATGGAGCAGGATGCAGCCAGTTCAAAAAGGGGCATAATCAAGGAGGTTAGTACCAAATTAAGGTCCCAAGGAGGAGGGGGATCTCTTACTGGGGCCTAAGGAGAGTAGTCCCTCTGAGAAAGGCTTTACACAGCTTATGAGACATAATGTTTAGATTGGAAAAACAAACATGAAAGTTAGAGATGGCTGCTAGTTGTACCCTGATTGTGGCAGAAGTGGACCCAGAATGAAAAGCTCTGTTAGGAACTCCAAGATTTTGTGAACTGGAGCTGAGAAGGGATCTATGTTCCTAGCCTCTGCCCAACAAGAGAAACGTTTCCATTTGCTAGCATAAGTCTTCCTAGTAGCAGATTTGTGAGAGGAGACAATAATCTCACGCACAGCTGGGGAAATGCTGGGAAGCCTGGCTAGGGTTAGAATTGGATCAACCAAGCTGTGAGCTGGAGTGTTTGGAGGGATTGATGCAGCTCTCCTGATTGATGAATCAGCAGGTCTGGAATAGGATCCAGAGTCCAGGGCTGCTCGAGGAGGTAACTGTGCAGGAACAGAAACCATATCTGTCGAGGCCAGTAGGGGGCAATGAGGATCATTTTGCAACACAACGGGATAGCTTTCTGCATGAGTTTGGGTATAAGAGGGAACAGAGGAAAGGCATAAAGAAGTCCCTGAGGCCAGTCGTGGACTAGAGCATCTCTAGGAGGGTGACTGGGAAGCAGTAAAAGGGAGAAGTAGTTGCTGCATTTGCTGTTGAATGGGGTGGCAAACAGGTTGCAGCAAGGCTGTCCCCATTTGCGGAAGATCAGATCCGCAACTACCTATTTCAGAGACCACTCATGAGGCATGAGAATAAGTCTGCTGAGTCTGTCCGCTATGACGTTGGACTTCCCAGGGATGTGCATCACAATCAGAAATCGTTGGGAGGCAATGGCCCACTGCCAGAGTCTGAGAGCTTCTTGACATAGGGGTAGGACCTGGTTCCGCCCTGCTTGTTGATGTACCACACTACTGACATGTTGTCCGTTTGACTTGCAATGGTCACAGAAGGGAGAGAGTCCTGAAGTGCTTGCAACGCTAGGAGCACAGCTCTCATCTCCAAGACATTTATGTGCAGATGGTACTCGTGAGGCTGCCAAGTGCCTTGGACTGCCCTGTCCTGATAATGCCCCCCCACCCTATCAGCGAGGCATCTGTGGTCACTGTGGCAACCGGAGGGGGCTGTATGAATGGTCTGCCCTGAGACACTAGTGGGGAGACCATCCACCAGGAAAGGTGCCTTTTGCATGTTTCTGTAATCATGATCATATGAGACATGGGGAGCTGTTGAAAGGACCACTGTGTGAACAGAAGCCACTGAAGAATTCTCATGTGGAAATGGGCCAGAGGTATCAGAAGAATTGCTGCTGCCATAGAACCCAGAGTTTGAAGGACCAACCTGACTTGTACCCTTTTGCAGTGCATGAGGATGTGAACTTACTGATGAATTGTGGCTACCCTGTCTGGTGGTAGCCTTGCAGACATGCTTCTTATATCTAAATCTGCTCCTATGTAGGTAATAGATTGACAGGGCAACAAGGCAGATTTTGTGAAATTTATAGTAACGCCTAGCTGGGCACAGATTGAGATTGTATAGTCCCTGGCTTGGAGGAGTTGATGCCTGGTAGTAGCAGTAAGGAGCCAGTCATCTAGATATGGAAACACCTGGAATCCTCAACGCCTCAGGTGAGCCGTGACTACTGCCATGCATTTGGTGAACACCCTGGGGGCTGTGGTGAGACCAAAGGGCAGAGCTCTGAACTGGTAATGACTGGCCCCCAGCCGGAAGCGAAGATATCTCCTGGAGCGCCTGTCCATCTTGATTTGGTAGTACGCATCCTGAAGATCTATTGAGCACATCCAATTGCCCTGACCCAGAAAGGGTAGAATGGACTGTAGCGTGACCGTCCGAAACTTTGTTCTTTGAACAGACTTGTTCAGTCTGCTGAGATCCAGAATCGGTCTATAGTCCCCTGTCTTTTTTGGTACCAAAAAGAACCTTGAGTAAGTTCTGGATCCGTGTTGGTCTGCCGGGACTTCCTGGATGACTCTTTTTTTCTAGCAGTCTTGAAACTTCTATGACTGCTTGGTCCCTCAGATTGGGTGGAACATCTGGAAGGGATTTGCTCGATGGTAAGGGGGGGTTGAGAGAAGGGGATTTTGTAACCTCCAGATATAATTGACTGTACCTATCTGTCTTGTGTTAAATTTAGCCAGGCTTTTGGGTACAGTGAAAGTCTTCCCCTGACTGCCTCCAGAGGTGAGCAGCCTGGCAACCCTTCAGGGATGCTGAAAGGGCTTTTCAGAGAAGGATTCTCTGCTGCCCTGGTTCTGCGGAACCCCTCTGCCATGAGGGCGGCATCTGTTGTTTCCTCCTCTGCCTCTGGAGGAAAAATCACTACGTGTGTGTCAGGCGAGGCTCCCTGGGATTTCCGGAACCACATTTTAGCACTCTTCTGACCCTTGGGGTATGGTCTGGAAGGAGTGGAAAAACGGACTCCCAAGGCAGAGAGAGTCTTGCCTTCCTGTTCACACCTAGTGAGAGTGTCTTTCACCTGTGGTCCAAAAAGAAAGGAACCATCAAAGGGAGTGTTGGTGAACGATGCTCTAAAGGGTTCTGCAAAATTACACAGCCGCATCCATGAATGTCTCCTGAGGGCCACGCCTGTACCTGCGGCTCTACTCGCACCATCAGCTGAATATGAAATGAGCCTCATGGAGGAGTTGACTACTGAATTTAGGGTCGCCAGCTGAGAAGCCAGTATAGCTTGAGCCCCTTCAGCTGATGGATCCTGAAGGGTATCTCCTATCTCTTTCAGTAGATCCCTCTGAAGCCTGGTAAAATGGCATAAGTAATTCAGTGACCTCATGGAAAAGGTCGCTGAAGCAAATATTCGCTTCCCGTATCTATCCATGGTCCTAGACTCCTTGTTAGGAGGATGGACAGAGAAAGAAGTTTCCGCTAACTTCTTTTTAGTGGCTGCTGCTACCACCATGGCATCTACGGGAACACCCTTAGTAAGAAACTGTTTATCAGAGGGTGCAGTGATAAACTTACCGGGTCTCCTCAGGGTTGCTTCCACTGTATCCGGGGCTGACAAAGCCCTTTGAAACTCCACTGACATTAGTGGATCGAAAGGCGGAGAAACCCAGGAGGTGGAAGGTCGGGAACTGAATGCATCCAGGAATACGGATTCATCCTCGGTAGGGGCTAGGGCATTCCAGTTCCCCCTCTGCTTAAGCATTTCTAGGATGTCCGAAAAGGAAACATCTTCAGAGGGGGATCTCAGGGACCCTTCCGATTCATCCAGAGCCATATCCGAAGTGACAGACTCGGGGGAGTCAATGTGCTTCCTTTTGCGCTTCCTCTTCCGAGGGGGCTCTTCTGAATGATCAGGGGAGGCCTCAGAAGAAGAAGAGGAAACACCCAATGGGGTGCTCTGGAGTGCCGGTTCCACACATTTGGGGTCTGGAGGAGGGGCAGAGGTTGACGCAGGCACTATAGGGGATGGAGCCAGTGGGGTCAAAGGTGGAGCTGACTGAGAGGCCAGTACACTCCTCATGACATCGAAGGCATCCCTGTCATGATGCAGAGAAAGCTCCGAAGAAACCAGAATCCTTCTCCGCACCAAAGGAGACGGCTCCGAGGCTGATGTAGGAGCCAAGCTCACCTGCGCCGATGCTCCGAGAGGGAGAACGGGGTCGGACAAGGGTCCGATGTCACTCACCCCTCGGAGCCAATGATGGAGTCTCGGTGCCCAGATCCCTCAACAGATGGCACCATCGAGGGGATCGGAGCCGATGACGGAACCGAAGGAGAAATCATTATCAGTGCAGAGGGTTCCACAATTCGAACCCCAACAAACTCCGGCTCCGAGCTCAATGGAGTCAGAGGAGGAACATCGATAGAAGGGGCGGAGCCGACACCTGTTGAGGAGGGCCGGACAACATTTTGGCCAGTGCCTGCGACTTCAACAACCTACTGACCACTCTCTCCACGTTGTGATCCGAGAGCCTAGAGGACCGAGAAGAGTGGGAGGATCTGTGACTGCGGTCACTCTGCAAGAGGGGAGACCAAGGAGCCGAATGTATAGACTCTAGAGAAGTGGACCTCGGCCTATTGTGGGTCCGTGATGGCTCTGAAGGTATTGGTGGAGCTGACGGGGAGACAGTCTCCTCGGTTCCAGCCAGAACTGAAGAAATAGTTGAGGCTTGGACCAATGACGGCTCCGAGCTGGGAGCCGATGATTTGGTCGGTTTAGGAGATTTCACAGGCTGAGCCTTGGCCGGTGAATCCTGGGGCTTAAGAAGACCCCTCAAAATAAGCTTATTTTTTCGCTCCTGCAGAACTCTTGGGCTAAATGCATGGCATATAGAACAAGAGTCCTGCATGTGCACTGCGCCTAAGCAATAGACGCAAGAAGTGTGCCCATCTGTCAGAGACATTTTCTGACAGCATGTCACACTTCTTGAATCCAGACACCTTGGATTCTTTAGATATATCCAATTGTTTTGGCCAAAGGGCCGAACAGCAAAACTAACAGTAATGCTAAAACTACTAACCACAAAAAACAAAAACACAAAGTATACTACAGATAAAGATTTTTTTTGTTTGTTTTTTTTTAAACTAGGAAGCCTCTTAACTTAAACGGCTACCTAACAATCAGAAAAAAGGAAAGCTTAAACTAAAAAGCTACCTACAAGTGGATAGTGGGGGGAGGGGGGGAGAACTCTCTAATTTAAACGAGTTCTAAGGGAAAAGCTAACTAAACTACAACAAAGTAATTAGCGATAAGTATTACTAAACAATAAACTACCAGAAAAAACCCTAATCTGACAGAAAAAGTAGTTCAATAAAACTTATACAAGCCTGAGCCAGTAACAACGAACCTCGCAGCTGAAGCGGCAAATGAGATCTGGGTAGCTAGTGCTAGGTATCATGGGATAAGGGGTAGCCTCGAGCCAGTAAACAGCTCTTGAGCTATAGAAGATGGCCGAGTCGGAGCCGAGAAACGAAGGCGAGATAGACAACTTAACATCATGTGTTACAGACATGAGTGTCAAAAAAATCACTTCAAGAATGGATTGAGGTAAGGCTCAACATATAAATATTGATGTCCTCATTGAAAAAGTAACTACTTATTTATGATCATATGGACCCAATCATAATTAGTCAGATTACATGGAGCTTTATTAGCTCTTATATAGTACTACGTACAAAAATGTGTAAGATTGAGAAGGGTTTTTCAGCTTTTAGAGCTGTAAAACCCTTAATGCTGCCACAGAAAGAGCAGCCATCATCTGTGTACATGGGCTATACTAACAGGTTTAAAAGCTGTTAAATACATTATTCTATCATTTTGTGTTGCAATAAGAAGTTTTTTTCTTACATTCAAAGCTGTTCTAGCTCATTGCTATTGTACTGTGGTGGCCTGCATGTGTGTATCTTAGTGCATGGCTAGAGCATCATAGTTCTTAAGAAATGTTCACATTTTGTGTATGTTTTCGACATCAGAGAAATCCATAACAAGGATGTCATTTTTCACAGTATCAGCGAGTAATCTGTGGACTCCATGGACTACATACATGCATACACATTACACAATAGCTGTTGTGATTTTCAAATAAGCTTCTCATTTGAATTTAGAACAGGTCCGTCATTAATGTTAAGAAAGTACCAGCTGGAGGTTATGGCAATCAATATCCAAGAAGGTAAGCCTGACTGTAGCATATATGAACTGCACAGCTGCTGAATATAAGGGGTGTTGGTGTAGACCCTCACCACCAAGGGTGATTGATCTTAGAGATAATATGCTAAGAATTTTTAGAAGTGGAATGAGCTCATCTGTTTTCCCTAAATATCTATGTTAGGGCAATTCTGTAGCATTTCTTTTTTGATAGGAGCCTTGATATACATAAATCCACAACATATTGGGATACATAAAGGAGAAAATTCAAGAAGGGGCAATATACCCCACAGAAGGAAAACACACACACACATATATATATATATATATATATATATATATATATATATATATATATATATATATATGGGTCTACTATACATGATTGAAATCCCAACCAAAAAGCTAACTTTCATAAGGCTGAAACCATATGATCAACTTTTGGAATTTCTAACATGATTTAAAAAAAAAAACACAAAGCAAAAATTTACCTACACATTGTTATAATGGGGGCAAGGTCCCCTGCACCCCTCGGGGGGGGGTTGTACCCCTCACAGGCCCTGCAATTTAAATATACCAACTTTGAGATCACACTACAGTGTGGAAGATGGAAATCTTCCCATTCCGCACTATACAGAGATGTCCGTTCTGAACGCTGGAAATCTTCCCATTCTGCACTATACGGAGATGTCCGTTCTGAACGTTTGAAATTCCAAAAGTCGATTGTATGGTGTCAGCCGTATAAAAGTTGACTTATTTATACATATATATTTTTATATATATATATATATATATATATATACTAGTTTTGTTCATGAAGTTTCATTTCCTCTCCTTAGCTATATTTCATTTGACAAATATGCATTGTTTCAAATTGTACTACAGTATTTCTTTAAATCCTTTCCTGGGGCTACCAATGCATTTTTTTATTGTACTACAGTATTTTTTTAAATCCTTTCCTGAGGCTGCCAATGCATAGCATATTATAGTGATGCCATTTGTTTCTAACCTTAGGCTGCAAGACTTTCTGTAGGATATAGCTATGCATTACTTTAATAATTTATGGCTTTGTTTATTTTTCTGTATAACTGCTAAATATTAGTACAACCTCATCAGTGCAGTCTTCCCAGAACTAGCACTGATCCTTTCTCCATGACATATATAAAAAAGGATCATGGGCACGTAGTTCATCTGCAGATTCCCAGCTTGATCCGATGTCTCTCCTAGTCCAGTAAATAAAGTCTGGTATTGCTCTAACAACTACTCCACCCCATGGTATCCATGAAAATATTGCAGTGATACCTTAGTAACATAGCTTGTATTCATTCCCTCCATGTTTGACAATGCAGATGACTTTTCCCAACAACTATGATCCACTACAGTAATTTTTTGCAACTATAGAGTTCCCTAGTGATTAATATTCTACAGATTGAGCATTGAACCTAACAATGTGACAGAAACATATTTCTAGATAAGTTAGAAGTTCTGATCAAAGATAAATGTGAATCAGAGCAGTTTTCTATGGCAGGCAAAGAAATAAAAATAATTTATGACAGACTATGCTATCAATAACTGAAGGCCGGCTTTCTAGACTCATTTAAAGAAAGAATGTATTCTGAAATGATATCCCGCATCTATTAGAAACAAATCCTAGACCAAGTTGCTCATCCTGTCTCCTCATCATACTGAAATTACATTTGTATCATAAAATACTCAACAGCAATTTTTATACTCCCCCATAAAAATTAAAGTTGTTCACGTACCGGCTGCAATGCACATAGTAAAAGCTCTGTATTTTTCCATAGGGTTGCTTCAGTTGCTTATGTAGAATAGCTTTCTTGAACTTGATGACAGGATTTTGCATGAGGTGACTACCATATTTTAATGTGGAAAACAGTAAACAAGACATGCAGAGGACCTCAGGGACTCTGATTAATAATGAGAATCATCCACATTGCTATTAACTGATGGAGAGAGTCCAGAATACTGCATTATCTCAGACACTCCATGTGTGCGAGTGCGTGCATGCCTGTGTGTGTGTGTGTGTGTGTGTGTGTGTGTGTGTGTGTGTGTGTGTGTGTGTGTGTGTGTGTGTGTGTGTGTGTATCTGTGTGTGTATAAGACATGCATGCATAATAACAAGCACCTATCCACATATTTGCTGGTCTACATTTCTGGTATGACAGTTTAGTTTGCTGCTTTTCCAGCAAATAATCACACATGGATCCATATTACACTTAATGGGAATAATGATGTCATGCCATCTGGCTTCATCTACCACACCCTAAAAGAATGAAACTCTCACTTCATCATTTGAAGAAGCAGTGCTTCTGGGAGTATGACATAAATCTTGGAAAGCCTCAGAAACTATGCATAAATATCTCAGCCAAGTCTTTAGTGTATCTGAACAAATTCATTTTGGAAGTCCACAAAGTTAGCATTCATTAGTTGAGTATGCTTTTGAAGTGTCTTCTCTTTTTTTATGAATTTGTTTATTTGTTTGCCTATTTGTTTTAGCTAAGTAGGCTCCACTGTGGGCCATTTTAAGCTATAACCCTTTACAGTGAAATCAACATTTACTAAATAAACAACAAGCACATTTATAAATATTCTAGGAAAAGAAATATCCAGAAGAAAGTTCTAAAAAAATGTAATGCAGATTTTGCCATGATTGAACTGATATAGGGAGGATCTAGGGTCCCCTACCAAAAAATAAAGACTCTTCAATGGCAGTGATGCAACTCTGAAAAATGATGTGCAGTAGTTAGAACATAAGAGCAAGCAATGTAACTTGCCATTACACCTAAAATGTATCCACAGCATCTACTGATGGCAGAGGCTGGACTGCATATGCTCCACTACTTACATCTACTAATTCCAAGAATGTGACTAGGAAGAGGGAATACAGGGAGATACAGCAGTTTTTGGACTTAGTGTATACGTACATGTATTTGCACATAACATACATTAGAAACCTGTATCTAGATAGCACTTCCCAGAATGAATAGTTGCACCACTGAAAAGAGTGTAATTTACCACAGTTAAAAGTAGAATGATGGCACAGTGAGTAAGACGTCTACCTATGTAATGGTGGAGGATTCAAATTCCTTTAACACAGCTTGTCCCAGAAATTCACTGTTATTTTTAAGTAAAAAAAAAAAAAAAAAGGAATAAGCGTGAAAATGACATAATAACATATTTCTCATGAGGAAGCTGTATTTATATAGGGAAAATTGTACTGTTTATTACAGATTATCATTCAGTATTAGAGGAAACATAGGTACTGCAATGATTATCATTTAATATCCATATGAAATATATGTCAATTCATGTGTTATTACAAGTTATTAGTTAATATCTGTGGAAACACAGATACTTTGTGGGTTGTTAGAGGTTTTCATTTAAAACCACAGTAAGCATAGGTAATGACTTTTGGGTGATTAGTTAGAAGGGAGGGTCTATATTATATTGTCAAAACGGCATTATACCGAATGCCTTTTTGAGGAGACATAAAGAGCAAAATTCAAAAACATTGAAAGCTCAGGTCAGCGATTTTTTTTTCTAGGGAAAAAAAATTGCTTGGCCTGAGCTGTGACATTGCCCTTTACACCACTGTAGTGCGATCCCGGAGTTGATATATTTAGTTGGGGGGGGTGTGGGGGTGAAGCCCCCACTTTGAAATGTTTTAACTGGTGTGTTGTGTATTGTTGGTCTACAATTTTTTTTCCCTAGGAAAAAAATCAGTGACCTGGGGTTTTGCTGTTTTTCAATTTCGCTCTTTATGTGTCATCGAAACGGCATTCATTGTAATACCATTTCGACAACATAATATAGACCCAGAAGGAAAGTAAAGGATGCACTCCAGAATGTGTTGTCATTCAGATGAGATATTAAACTTTAGTCCCATCTGCTTGAGTTGGTGGTAGTTCAAGTGGATGTAAAAGCACCCACATCACTTTTTTAAAAAGATTAGGGCATGTTTCCCAGTGCCCTGGCCAAATGTCCCCTATTAAACATAAATACCACCTTGGGTCTCCACTAAAAAGTGGCCACTAGTGTAGTGGAACTAACTAGGTCAACAAAGGATAAATACTTGGGTTACTTGTGTTTCACTCTTTAGCAAGATCTGCCACAGCATGTTACATATGTATATATTTAAATATGTTTTATTTACATATCTATGTATTTATTTCTCTATATTTGTGTGTGTGTGTATATAAATAAAAAAATATATATATTTATTTATTTATTTGCACTTTGTTAACCGGGAAAGTCCATTGGGCCAAAATGAACCCATTTTCAATGGAGAAAAAAGCTCCATATACAATTATTATAATGCTAATATCTACAAAGTTAAGTACAATACATTTTTCAAGACTACTAAAAACACAGTAATATAGAAGACTGAATAATAACATTTCAGAGAGGGGTTGTAACAAAACATTGAATGAAATTAAAACATAAGTATTTTGGAGTACATAAGTATAATTTGGAGTGCAGGCACTTGTGCGCTCAAAGTTTCAGGAGGTGAGACGTAGGAAGAATTCGAGCAAGAGAGTAAAACAGTGAAAGGTGAACAGGCTGAGTTATGAGAAAGGAGGAAAGGGAGAGGGAGTGGAAATGAAATGAAGGGAGTCACTAGGGTGAGTTTTAAGAAAGGAGGGAAAAAAAAGGATGGGAGAGCAGAAATGATACAGAAGGAGTCAGGTGGGATGAGAGCATGAGCATTCCCAGTGAGAAGAGAGATGGGAATGGAGCATGGTCTTGAAGGCGGAGTGGTTTTGGGTAATTTGAATGTTGGGAGGTGGAGTGAATTCCATATGCGAGCGAAGATGAAAGACAGGAGAAATTGCCCAGGTGCATGTAAGGGTTTGTACACTTTGAGGAGGATCTGGTTACTGGACTTGAGTAGTCTGTCAGGATGATGCAAGATGAGTATGGAGGAGAGGGAAGGGCAGTTAGACGGTCTGAAAATGCATTTGTGAGCAGTTAACAGTTGAATGTAATAGAGATAGTGGAGGAGTTCCAGCCAGATCAAGGAGTGGAATGCATCACAGTGGTGGGAGGAGGATTTGGTCCCAGTAGCAAACTTAGAGATTCTATTGTAGCAGGATGACAGTTTTGACTTTAGGGAGGATTGAATGTTGGTAAGGAGAGGGGATGAGGTAGGAAATAGACAGTATATGTTTAGAAGAGGGAGTGAGATAATGTCTACGACGATACAGCATTCCAAGCTTTTGGTGTGTTTTCTTAATACTAGCTTGTATATGAATGTCAAACTTTAAATGTCCATCAATGATAACACCTAGACGTTTTGTATGGGAGACTATTGCAATGGGAATCTTATTTTGACTGACTATGGAGAAGGATTTTGTATCGATAGTGGTGTTTTTAGATGGGGTAAAGATTATGATTTTGGGTTTGGATGCATTGAGAGCAAGGTGATTTTTCAGCATCCAAGACTCAGTGCAAGAGAAGGCATCGTGTGTTAGTTGCATGAGTTTGGGGAGAGATTGAGCATAGCAAATTATGATGGAATCTTCCATGTATTGGTCAAGTTTGGTATTAGAAATGCACTGATGAAAATTATTAATGAAGATGTTGAAAAGTAAGGAACCCAGTATTGAGCCTTGTGGAACTCCTGTTGGAGTGTGAAGGAAGGAAGAGGTACTATTGTTCCACTTGACACCTTGCTGTCTATTAGAAAGGTAACTGGAAAACCAGTTAATAGAGGAGGGGGAAAGATTGCGAAGAGAGAGAGTTTGGACAAGAGAAGGTTGTGGGAAACAGTATCAAAGGCATTTGATAAGTCCAGGAGAAAGGTAGATACAATGTTGCCAGAGTTTTGGGCTCGGTTGATGATGTCAAGGAAGGAGAGAAGGGTAGTAGTAGTACTATGTCCAGGTCTAAATCCATGTTGAGTTGGAGAAAGAAGTTGATTGTCTAGGAGGTAGGGAAGGAGTTGCATGTATATGCATTTTTTCAAGGACTTTTGAGATAGGAAACAGGATGGCTTTAGGACGGAAGTTGGAAATTTCAGTATTGTTGCCTCCTTTGTCAACGGGAAGAATGAATGCCTTCTTACAGAGGAGGGGTACATAGGATTCTTGGATTGAATGGTTGATAAGTACGGCGATGGTAAGGGCTATGCCATCGGCAGCTAGCTTGAAAGTTAGATGGAAAGTTTTCTGGGGCATGAGAGCATGGGTTTTGTTTTAGTGGAAGTTTTATATATATATATATATATATATATATATATATATATATATATCATAGTTTTCACATTTTTAAGTGAAATATTAACTTTTGTTTGAAAATAAATTAATGAAAACAAAGTAAAATTTCTTCACAGCTCAAACAAGTGAGCATAAGTTCAGCAAGCTGTCAAAACCAAAAAAAAAAAAAAAAAATACATGAATGCAATTTACTTCAATAGACTTTTAACCCCTTTTACAGGTTACGTGCCTATTTCAATTGCTCACAACACAGCTTATTCTAAACAGAAAGAAAATATAATTTTTGTAGTAGAGCCATTGCAAAACATAACCAGAATTCAGAAAACTTTGCTGCATCACAGTAATTGAAATTACATGACAAGTGGCCACACACAGGGTGTGTGATAGTCAAAAAACCCAACAACATAATGCGTCCAGCCAAAATAATATGGCTAGCTGTGGTATATTCTAATGACTATACAATGAAGTTCTGCATATACTAATAAGGCAAAAAACAGTAGGCAGAGAACAACTGAAATTGTCACATATAACCACAGATAAATGATACCTCACAATCAAATGGCAAAAATGAAGAAAACACCTTGACATGCACAAGTCATATTGTCATCAGTGTCACAGATGACCTGAGCAGTAATGAAATAGAGTATAATTAATACATTCCATGTAACAGCTTCAATGGCATAACATATTCATGACGTGAAGAGTCCATTCTCGCTACATTGGACCTCTTATTCCCTGAATGCAATATGTTGTTTTACAATATTCAGTTTCTAGCATCCGTCTGTGTTCCACTCCTCTGCAATATGTTTTTCTTTTTCCTAATGCTTTTCCTTAGAATGCTTATATGGCATAAGGGGCTAATACTCTGGTTCAGGATTTATGAGTAAAGTCATGGGTTCAAATGCATTCAGGGAGGGTTTTATTTTATTGGTACAATGTGTTTCATTTCTATCATCACTGTGTAAATTCTGATACATAGTTTGGCACTTTCTAACCAAATGTAAGTATGGAGTCATCTGTTATTGTTGAGAAGAGAAGTTATGAAATATGTTCCTAACCTATATCCATCCAGCTCATTCCTTATTGGCCCATGTTGTGTTCTATGCTCTGTGTGCTTCCCCTTTTCATCTCTGTCTTATACCTTTAACCTGGTCACAGTACAACATGCACAAAATGGCTTACAAAACAACTCATCTCAGTGTACTCATGAAAGGATTTCTAATTTGTCAATATGCTGAATGGTTTGCTCAACTCCCATGGGTGTTTATGATGTTTTATAGTGTTCAGTACCCGCTCAGTAAATATGCTACTTTTCCATGATATGGGTCTTTTAGTGACCCGTTATATTCCAGCAGCTTCAATAGCTCCCCTTGCTAATGCAGTGCTATAGAGAATATGATTATGAAAAGCTCTGTTTCCAGTCCCTTGAAACCTATATATTTTTTTCTTGTGGTCAGTCTGCAAGTGTGCTGCAGTTCATTGATTTGTACATAGAGCTTCAATAACTCCCATTGCTAATGACTGCTATGGATAACATCACTGTGAGGGCATGGTTTAAAATCCATTGGTGATTATACTTTTTCATCACCCTTCTCCAGCTTACTCAGTTTTTCTTTCCTCACCTTGTGGTGTACTCTCTGCTTGTTTCCTTTTTTTCTCTGTTTTATACCGTTTCCAAACTTCAGTCTGATCAAAAGATATATTAGCACACGACAAATATGCTCTAATGGGGTTACAAAAGAATCCAGTCACCATTTAGTGGTGGTGCATTCTGTGAATTGTTGCTGAGAGCAATGGCAATTTTTGTACATAACACAACACAAATGTCATTTCTAGCCATATGGCAAAAATAAGAAAAAAATCCATATAATGTACAAATAAAAGGTCAGCGCTTGTACAAATGAACAGATCACCAATGTATGTCACCATGTAAATATGAAATGAGGTAAACATAATGCATGTTTGTAACATCTTTCCTGGCTCAGTGCACTCAAGAAGTGATAGGTACATTGTCAAAATACTTGGGGGCGGGGGGGTGAGTACCCTGATTGTTGTATTTTGCTTTACATTGCTCAGTTTTCAGTCTTCAAAACTGTTCAAGTGTTCCCTTGAAATGTGTGCTTTCTGACAATAGCATTTTAAGTTCTTCTGTGGCTTCACTTGCTAATACGCTGGTCAAGAGAATATTTGTTAGGAAGGCATTATTTCAAGTCAATTGAGATCTACCCTTTATTAGTCTGCAAAAATCCATATATGTATATGCATTGCTCATTGATGTGCATCACCATGCAAATATGGAATAAGGTAAACCTAATGTGTATAGTCTAACTGCTTCCATGCCTTACTATTCTCATGCAGTGATGTGTACATTGTCAGTTAACTGGGTGGAGGGTTTTAATCCCCCTGATGTTTGCATGTTGTTAAACAATGTTTTGTTTTCAGGCTTTGACACTGTTCTAGCATTCCCTTGAAATGTTTGTTTTATGATACCTTTAGTGTTAGTTCTTCTGTAGCTTCAATTGCAAATACGCTGGTCTTGAAAGCATCAGTTACAAAGGCAGGAGTTTAAATCCATTCATGTGTATTTCTCATTTCTTGTTATCATGTGTTATGCTCCCTCGAAATGTAGTTTACTGACACCTCTTTTATGAATGTTTCTGTGGCATGTCTTACTAATGCTGTGGTTCAGGACATTTTAGCAACAAAGGCAGGGGTTCAAATTAATTTGGGTGCATCTATATTTTCTTGTTATCATGGGTTACATTCTCCTGAAATGTGTTCTTCAGAATCTCTTATTATGAGTGCTTCTGCTATATGTTTTGCTAATACTCTGCTCTGCAGGTTTTCAGGGACAAAGGAAGAGACTGAAATCCACTCAGGTGTAATCCTCTTTTCTTGCTAACATGTGTTCCATTCCCCTGAAAGGTTTCATCCTGACAACCTCATCATGGTTGACTCTGTGGCATGGTTGGCTAATGCCCTGTGTCAGAGAATATAAGGAAGAAAGGCAAGGGTTCCCACACATTCTGATGTAATTCACTTTTCATGGCATCATATGTTCCATTTCCCAGAAATTAAACATTCTTATCAGTAGGTTGTAAATATTGTCAGGGAGTCTGGCACTGTCTAATCAAATTTATCTGTGGATTCGTCCACCATTGTTAAGCAACTTTGAAGGCCATATATATCTGCAGAGAAATGGCACTCCATATTATATTACAAAAATTAAGGAAAATTATTTACATGTGCTAATATGTTGCATAAATGAGCTAAGCATCAATGAACAAACCAATGTGTAAAATCATACAGTTAATACTTTCATTCTAACACCCTCAAGTCTCTGTGTACCTATTCAATTATTTTATAGTGCCAGTACTTTGGGAGTTTTGAACACCCTGAGGGTTGTATGTTGTTTTACAATGTTCATTTTACAGTCTGCCCATCAGTTACTTTTCTCTGATATGTATGTTTTATAACCACTTTCTTTTCTTTGACAGCTTTAGTGACTCAACTTACTTAGACTTAGTCTGGTATTGAGAAGCTGAGCAGAAAAGTTGCATGTTCAGTTCTGCCGAGACCAGACTCTCTTTTCTGGCTATCAACATGCACATGTGCAACATTTCACTGATATGCATGTGTTTTCTGACTGATTTTTTTACTCTGCTAGCTTCTATGACTTCCATTGCTAATGTAGTGGTATGGTAAATTAAGAAAGAAAGTCATGATTTCAGTTCCCTTGAGGCTTGTTTTTCTATTCTTGCCACCAGTCTGGTACATTTCCCTGATTTGTGTGTTTTATGAGTAGTTTTACTCTGACTACCTCAGTAGCTCCCCTTGCCAGAAATCTGTGGATATACTGGCATGTGGGTTGAACTGATGGAGTGACTCCCTTCAGGGTTTCATATTTTCCATTTGTAATGGCATTATCCTACAGGTCCACTGCTCACACTGTGATATTCTCAGGACTGGTGCAAGCAAATATACCAGGTTACTTTATTGTCTTCTGCCTCTCCTACATTTCACAATATTCTACATTCACATCTTCTCATATTACCTTCCCTTTTCTCCTTCTCCACCATGTTTTGTTCTGCAATGTCTTTTGCACTTTTTTATGACCAGCTTGGTGGATTCCGCTGTGATACTATAACCTTTACACCACCCTCAGCCATTTGCTCTATTTTCCTTTTTATTGCACATTTGTGTGTGTGTGTGTGTGTGTGTGTGTGTGTGTGTGTGTGTGTGTGTGTGTGTGTGTGTGTGTGTGTGTATAAATATAAATATATATATATATATATATATATATATATATATATATATATATATATATATAAATTTCAAAATGCCGAAATCGTAGGTGTAACCTTACACATTAATGACACAAAAACCATAATCATTCTCTTTTGTTATATTCCCCCAGGTAATAACTCTCCATACATTGAAGAGATGCTACAATGGGCCACAGATAATCTCCCCCAAGAAACTATCTTACTAGGGGATATGAACCCTGACTAGTCAGCCTGTAGCTCTGATAACCCCATTAATCATATCAACTTTTTTAATTTCACCCAACTTATCGTAGAATCCACTAGAACTGACAAAAACACTCACAAACAGTCCATTCTAGATTGGACTCTAATCAGTTCCCCCAAACAAAACTATAAAACATGTTGTCTTCCAGATGGACTTAGTGACCATCTCCCCACTGTCCTTTTTTGGATAAGTGCCAATATAACCAAACCCATTGTGTTTAAACAAGTTAGAGATGATTGTAACCTAGGCATACAAGAACTAAACCATATTCTGAAACATATTAACTGGAAACTTCTACAAACTCTGAATCTAGATCAAGCAGTTGACTATTGCAATAATACTCTCTCCAATGTCTGGATAGATACGCACCAATTAGGAACATAAGAACCAAAGCAAATTATGCACCATGGCTAACTAGGGAAACCAGAGCCCTTCTGAGATCAAGAGATAAAGCTTGGAAAATCTGGAAGAAAGAAAACACTAGCAGTGCCAAACAAACTTATCTACAACTTAGAAAGCAGGCCAAGACACAAACTAAACTCGATAAAAAAAATTACTTCCTCAATATCCAAAGCAAACACTTAAATCACCCCCCAAAATTCTGGCATGCCATAAATAGTATACTAAAGCCAGGCAAAACTACCACTCCCACTCCTAATTCCAGCAATGACAATTACGACATTGTCTCTCAATTTAATTACCATTTCACAGAATCTATACTAAAATTATCCTCCCAACTAGCCAAAAACAACCCCACTTATAACCCAGTCAGACACCCAGACAACATGCCATCCTTTACACCCATTCCTCCCTCTACTATCAAAAAATGCCTCCAAAAATTTAAACCTACTACCCTCGCTGCTGACAGTATACCAGCCAACTTCCTAAAAATAGCTGCAGATTCTCTTGCCTGCCCAGTCTCTATTCTTATTAATCGCTCCATACAAGAAGCTTACATCCCACAGCTATGGAAGATATCTTATATTATTCCACTGCACAAAGGTGGAAACTCTTATAAATTCACAAACTATCGCACCATAGCCATTCTATCCCCGTTATCTAAAATACTAGAGAAATGTGTTCATTCTCTAGCAACCCAATTCCTGAACTCATATAACTTTCTCTCCCCTACACAGCATGGTTTCTGACAACACCATAGCATAACATCCACATTTTCTTTCACCAACCTGGCCAACCAACATAGAAATGATAATAACTTTGTATCTGCAATATTTCATGACCTTTCCAAAGCATTTTGCATGGCCTCACATTTCTTGCTATTAGACTCCCTAGCCTCCCTTTCCTTTGCTCCTTCCACAATAGCCTAGTTTAAAAACTATCTGTCAAATTGGCAGCAAGGTGTCCAATGGCAAGATGTACTGTCCCCCTTGCTCCCAACTACCATAGGTGTACCACAAGGCTCAATCTTAGGCCCACTTCTTTTCTCTATATTTACCAATAATCTTCATACCAACACACAGCATGCATCAATTATGCAATACACTGACAACTCTACTCTTATCTGCTCAGCCCCATCACTTCTCTCCCTGCAACAGTTCACCCAAGAATCCTTCACCTTTGGGGAAAGTTGCATTACCCAGATACAACTTATCCTAAACCCCAATAAAATGAAATTACTACTTTTTACCCCCAACAAAACTATCACCACCCCTCTATCCTTCTATATCTCATCCAAAAATGGCACCATTATCTCCCCATCAGACCATACCAAACTCCTAGGGGTTGAAATTGATACAAATCTACACTTTGATGTCCACATTTCTCAGACTATCAAAAAAGTTCATAAAAATGGGGACTCTATACAGGCGCAGGAAATTCCTCTCTAAACAAGCAAGGACTACCCTAGCCCATACTCAGCTCTTGTCTACCCTAATGTATGCTGCTCCAATTCTTGCTCACTCTAGAAAACTTGACCTAGCCAGACTTGAATCATGTTATAATAATATCGCCAAGTTTGCAAACAATTCCAGCTTTAGAACCCATTATTGCCATGCTCTTAGGGAACTGCAATGGCTAGAAATTCCCCAGCGTCTAACCTATAAGCAGTTACTCATTGTCTACAATGTGATTACACATCCTGAAACTACCCCAGCTCTATGTCAAATTCTCACTCATTATAATACAAACCGCCCTCTCCGATCTTTTGGCAAACCCCTCCTCTGTATCTCTCAGGCTAACAATACTGCAGATAAAGCACTATTCTCCCACTGCATAGCGAGAACCTGGAATAATCTTCTTACTTCTCTAACTTCTGTCTCCACCTTTTCTGACTTTAAAAACTCATTTAAATCATACCTTATGAATAAATGGTTATGCCCATGTTTTACTTAAGCCCTCCTGCTTCACCACTTACATACCACACTTCAAATTTGACCTACTGAAAGTGTACAGTACTTACTAGGGCTTCTGATACTTGCTGATGAAACATGTATACTTGTCATTTTATTGCTGTATATATTCCGCTGAATATAGACTGTTACTTCCTACTGTCATATACTGTATCTTTAACATAACTGTTTTAAAATGCTTTATTGTATACTGTATATATCAACTCTTACTCTAGTTAACTGCATTAATGTTTTGTCATATTGTTTGAAATGTTTTCTTTATCTGCACTGTACTTTAAATGCTTTGTGTAAAAATGTCTTCATTCTGAGCAGCTTTTCTCCCTGGCCCTCCACTGAAAATGGACCTGTGTCCAGTCGGGCCATCCCAGTAAAGAAATGTAAAATAAATAAATAAATAAAAATAAATAAATATATATGGGTCCACTAGTTAATCTCGAAATACTGAAGTACCAACATTCAGTATTTCGAGTCCACAAAACCGAATTAATGAAATACCATGTTTTCAGTATCCCAAAGCATCATAATCCCGAGAATGGTATATAAATAGAGAGTATGCATGTCAAAGACTGTACGTTGTACTTACGAAACATGGCTTCCATGAGTTATCCCCCAGCAAGAATAAAGGGTACCATATACCAAACTACAGTATCCACAGAAACTAAAGCAGGTCCTAATTATAGATGGATACATATTCCACCTTGAAAAACATTGGCATCCAAAAAAGTACTGGTGCTGCAAATGGAAGGCAGCATTAAAGTATAAAGGTAGGTTAATAACCTTAACCATACCTTCCGGTGAAGAGTTGTTAATGTTTGGCTGTCGCAGTCATACTAGTGACCCTTCCAAACATGACAGATATGCCCTATGTAGCGAGTTGAAGCACACAGCGGCAGTGTCTCAGGACCCACCTTGTCTGATAGTCGAGGATGCATTAGCATCTACAAGTTTGGATGTAATTCCTGATCTTCCAAATAGGCATGCCTTACTGCAACAGGTGGGACAGGTCAGGAGAAAATATATCGAGGTCATTGTGCCTCTTTACTCATCCCTCATCAGGCCCATAATTGAGTACAATGTGCCTTTTGGGATGTACCTTACCAGACACCTGCAGCAACTGGAAAGACCCCAAAAGTACCTCACCAAGAGGATCAAAGGGCTCAAACAGATGCCATATACTGCCTGGTTAAAGAAACTCCAGCTCTACTCAGTGGCATACCAGCTGCTCAGAGGCGATCTGTGCCTGACGTATAAAGCCATGTCCAACCCGGAATTAATGGACATGCTGCACCTCAGAAAATCCAAATCCCATCGAGCTACGCGCTTGAGAGACTTGAACCTCAGCACTGAAATAAATAGGACATACTGGAGGGACAGATTCATAACCCAGAGGCTCCCTTCAGTCTGGAATAAAATCCCAGTCCAGGTTAGGCAGAGTCCCTCATTGACTCTCTTCAAGAGGAATCTTGATGAGTGGATGGGAGATCGA
This sequence comes from Protopterus annectens, assembly GCF_019279795.1. Lineage (NCBI taxonomy): Eukaryota > Metazoa > Chordata > Ceratodontiformes > Protopteridae > Protopterus > Protopterus annectens. The sequence goes on from NC_056735.1 coordinate 1,544,021,537, forward strand.
GGTTTACCCGGTATCACTTCTGTGTCACTGTTAGACAGAGGCACAGTATACTAACCTCGAAAAAGGGCATAGCAAAATTAATTTAAAATGGGTGGCGAAAGCCAAATATACTCTGGCTAGGCTTATAAATGCCCTAGGGCAGATAGCCTAGTATGAACCTATGAACCTATGAACCTAAATAAAGGCAATCCAGATATCACACTGCAAACACAACATAGAAGACTATCCCTTAAAAACAGGACTGTTCATACAGAAAAGAGTGTCAGATGATACTGGTGAAAATAGTGGCATAATATTCACGACTGAGACCAATTTACGCGACCTAACCAGAGACACGATATGGCTAATGGATAGCACCTTTTTATAAGGGAATTATAGGCCATCAATTGTACAGCATACATGGTCTCATAAAATGTGGAGCGTATAGTAAATCTGTACCACTACTTTACTGTCTAATGACTAAAAAGTCTTTAAAGGCATATAATCAAATGTGGCATTGTATATTCCATCTGATGTTGGACTATTATTTAAACACCATTTTACAGTATGTGTTATGTGATTTTGAGGTTGCCGCTATAAAACGTATTCAGGGGAACCTTGCATGAGTGATTTCAAAGTGCTGCCTTTTCCACTTCGGTAGGAACATATGGAGGAAGGTTCAACAATTAGGTATAGCCTCCCTATACAACAGGAACATGAGGTTTCATCTGGCTGTGAAGTCCCTAATTGCCTTAGCATTCCTTCCAGAGGAAGAGGTTTTGGAAGTGTTTTAAACCTTAAAAGAGTCATTTCCAGCACAGGGTAGAGAGTTAATACAGTACTTTGTTGACTGGTATGTATTAGGCAAATGGAGGAAGTTTGCTACATGTACCACAGCATATTGCAGATTTCCCCCTTTATTCCCTGGGAAAGTTTGGAATGTGTGCGACTTTAATTCATTATTCTTACCTTGCACACAGAACTCGGTTGAGGCATGGCATCGCCATTTGAAGTGCTTGTGAGGTACAAGAGCAATGGACCTATCTGCATTGATGTCCACATTAGCAAAAGACCAGGACAGGGTAGATCAAATCAGGGGCACTTTATCCAGTGGGTGTCCGCCGTCACCTAAATGGAGGCAGATTCTGTGATGGCACAACCAGTTTCAGCACATTTTGCATAACAAGAAGGAATACACTATGCCTACTTTTCTACAGGCAATTGCTAGAGTTCAAAAATTATGAGGTATGCGGTGACTTGTGCTGTTCTGAAGCAGGCCATGTGGATGGGTTTATCTATGGTGTACCAAGCGTTTGCACTATTTTGTTTTGGAGTGAAAACACATGCTTGGTGGAATGGTTGTACTAAGTGAAAAATGGATTTTCTACAGATGTACATGGCAAGGGTGGAGGGTTCACAACACACAATCGCACAACGGTGGAGGAAATATAAATGTAACACTTACATAAAGGTGGGAAAAAAAAGGTGCACACCATAGATTTGGTAGGTGCACACTGTAGATTCAGGATTGTGAACATTCAATATTTTGACAGTCAATATTCTAATATGACGGGATTTCATTAATTCAGTGTTGTGGAATCAAAATACTGAATTTTAGTATTTCAGTATTTCGAGTTTATGTAGTGGTCCCATATATATATATATATATATATATATATATATATATATATATATATATATATATATATTTATATATTTATATATATATATATATATATATATATATATATATATTTATATATTTATATATATATATATATATATGGGTCTACTACCGGAGATCGAAATTACACTATTTCAAAATCCAGTAGTAGATGACCACTAACGTGAAAGTGCACTTCATCGAAAGTGCACTTTTGCAAACACCACTTGAGCGAATGGTTACGGACCTTAGGGTTAGGGCTTGGGTTAAGGATAGTGGATAGCTAGTAGGGCTATCTACTATCCTTAACCCAAGCCCTAACCCTAAGGTCCATGACTACCACACCACAGTGGCGGAAATTGTATGTCCTCCACTGTGCAGTAGTCACGGAACAATGTTCTCCACTGTGGTGCGGTAGTCACGGATCTTAGGGATAGGGCTTGGGTTAAGGATAGTGGATACCTACTAGAGCTATCCACTATCCTTGATGCAAGCCCTGACCCTAAGGTCCGTGACTACTGCACCACAGTGGAGGACATTGCCCATTCATTCTAGTGGTGTTCATGAAAGTGCACTTTTGGTGAAGTGCACTTTCGCGTTAGTGGGCATCTACTACTGGATTTCGAAACAGTGTAAATTCGATCTCCGGTAGTAGACCTACATATAGATATAAATATATATATATATATATATATATATATATATATATATATATATATATATATATATATTTATTAATGTGCATTACATCAACATCATCATCCTGTGCAGACAAGCTTACAATGACCACCAGATGTGCTACTGCACCCTCAGTGTTTACTTCTGCTTAATTCTTACCATGAGGTGATGTAACATGATGTAGCTCTGGGACCGTGATGCAGCTTTGACAAGATGCTGCATATTGTGCACACTGGCCTGGCCATATGTATATATAATTAGCAGTGCTATTAAATGCAAACACAATATAAAAAATACTGGTTAGTGTTGACTTGTTCCTAGTCTTGGAAGTGTCATTTCTGAATCCCCAAGACTGCCTTTAAAAAGTTCAGTTTTTCTTCACCCCAATAATATTGGGCTAGGACAACACCCAGACAAACTGCAGAAGCATCAATATGCACAATAAAATGTCTAAAAAATCAAGTGTAAACGAGATAGCTGAGGAACATAATGCATTCTTTAGTTTCTTGAAGTATGTTTTAGTGTGAGGAGTCCACATGACTCATTTAAGAACTTTACCCTTAGTAAGTTTTATTAGAGGCAAAGACACCTTTTCAAAATGTGGTATAAATGTACAGTAAAAATCTTCCAGTCCTAGAAAGGCTCTAACCTGCTTCTTTGAAACTGGTTGAGGCCATTTGCTTTTACTGCTTGTTGTTTTTCCATTTGTACATTTACAACTCCTCTGCAAATTATCAATCCCAAGTTTTTAGCTTTGGATTTTCCTATCCTAGCTGTGAAGCCTGATTGCTCCAAGGGATCTAGCTCTGATTGCATCTTAGATTAATGACTAGTGTATTCCTTGGTAAATATAATTATGTCATCCCAGTATGCTCTACAGTGTGACCAGTCATAAAATCAATCCATACATTACTGAACTGTAGTAGACTTTGGTAAACCAAATGGCATGACTTTGTTCTACAAAATGTTATATTAGGTTGAAAATGCTGTATTTTCCCTTGACTACAAAATTAAATGAATCAGCAGTACCCTTTCTTATGGTCAACTGAGATTAAATACAATGTTTTACCAAGCTGTTCCACCAACTTGTCTAGCATTGGCAGTGTATAATCATCAAATTTAGTATGTTATTGTGCTGGTAATAATTACTGTAGAATTGTATACTAACATTGGTTTTGGGTATCATCATAATCAGACTATTGCAAACACTGTGAATCTTCAATCTCTCCTGTGGTGTGACAATTTCATTATAATGATGACTTACCTGTAATTGAGCATTGTCGCCATCTCAAGAGTCATCATCAGTGAGCATGATGAGGTGTACTCCCTATTTAAGGGAGTTTTATACCTTACACTTGGGAGATCAGTCAGCAGGCATGCTGAGGACAAGAAGATGGTGCCTGCTGGTTGCAACCGCTCAGGTAAGAGATCTTGAGTCATGTGTAGGACTTATCGGCTGTACAGTGGCTGTTTAGTTGCCTGTACAGTATAATTAGAAAAAAAAACGTATTACGAGTATAGCTAGTGGAGGCCATGCTGGTTTTCAGGGACTGCATTTGACAGGTAAAATAAAATATATTTTAAAGAAAAATAAGTAAATTATAATACATTAAACAAGCAAACAAGTACTTTAAGGCATTTCCTGGTGATCACAAGTCATGCTATGGGTGGCCAGGGGTATTATTTTAGATTAGTTTATTTATTACAAAATAGTATAAATAAACAAATACAATTATTTAAAAAAAATAATTATAAATAAGAGGAAGTTTGCAGTTTAAAAGTTGATAGGGTGTGGGGGTTGGCATAATAGTTAAGGTGTTTACCTCACTCACCTGAAGTAGTTGGTTGACTCATTTTGACAGAAACATATACATATATATATATATATATATATATATATATATATATATATAGAGAGAGAGAGAGAGAGGGGGAGAGAGACAGGAATAACTGTTTATAATATGGGGTACAGAGGAATTTTTGTGGCAAGCTTATATATATATATATATATATATATATATATATATATATATATATATATATATATTAAATTTAAATAATGTGCATAAAGAAATACCTGCTAATAGCACTGTTAAACTAATAATAATAAAATAAGAATTTATAATCAATGGTCTCTAAGCTTGATCATTGTAAGGAGTTTTACCTCCCTGGACTGGTGAAGAAATTTTAGATTCATCTGTGTGGTGTCTGTTAGTTGTCATACAAGGGTGGTGCAATTAACTTATTGTGTAAGGACATACGTTAAGATTTTTGGAATCTGATGACATTTTCTGCATATAGTCTGATCCTTTATTTCAGTGGGGCTTTTTAGCTCTGTATATTACACAGTTTAAATATGCTTTTGGTTAATCAGATTTATGTTGTATGTGGTTGTCTGAGCATAGTTGGGACATAGAATACTAATATGTTTGTATTAATATTTTACAGTTAAGTTTAGTTACATATTTGAGAGCAGATGCTACCTGGTTGGTTGTATGAAATATGTTTGGGTTTATATGGAGTACATTTTGAAGCTTATATGTAGGGCATTCAGTCAAAGTTTTGGTATTATACTTCTAGCTTTGGTTGTGTGTAAGCTCATTAAGGGAAGGGGTTCTGGTTCAGCTCGTCATCTTGGGTTAGTCTAATTTAATTGTGCTTACCTTGGTAAGTCATAAGTCCTGCCTCCAGCGCCAAGGATGGTTAATGTTCTTTTATGTATATAACAGATGAGGTAGGTGGCATATGGGTATTACATAAAATTTTTATGGTGGTGTGTCTGGTACAATGACCTTTTAATGATTTTTTTTAATGATGGGGACAATGTGATAGGCTGTTTTATGCATGGCATCTTGGACAAACTTTCTTGTGGATATGGTTGTTACCTAGTTACTGGATTTGTTAGTTTAGCTTGTTTGCCTACAGTCAGTCAGAAAGAGATGGGTACATCCTTGGCATTTGAGCAGAGCTGATTGTGGCAGGATAGGAGCATGGCATTCTAGAACTCCTGCAGCAGCTTAGTTGTCTTAGTCACTGTGGCATTTTGTCAGTAAATGTGATGGTAGGAAAACATCTTGAGGGCTATAGATTCTAGAATCCCACAGCAGTATAGCATCCAAGGATTCACTAGGTTGTCATTTTTAACTGGAACTCTGCGGGGATTTTAATTTGTCATATTTTGCTTCCCGCCCCACCCCCACTTTTTTTTTTTTTTTTGGGGTGTTGTTTCCTATGTCAATCCTCTCTATTTGTCAGGTTCTGGTACGGTACAGTCAATTAAGGAGAGATGGATCTGAGTGTCACAGGATGCATCTTGGGGGCAGCTGAGCAGAGCCAGGATTCCAAGAAGAGGCCGTCACTGAATATGGAAGTTAGTGCAACTGAAGGACTAGCCCTGGCTAAGAAGTCTCAGAAGAACAGCAGCAGAGATTCCTCTGGCCAAAGAGTCATCCATTCCTGCCCATCTGAAGCATCAACAAAAGCACAAGGTAACATCTCTGTTGGGTTAGCAGGGCTTAGTATTAGTGGTAGGGGTCAGTCTCCTGAAGATTGTTTATATGAGTTTATAAATTCTTTGCTGGAAGAGGGGAGGGTTAGTTTGTTTGGCTTAGCCCAAGAAAGAAATGTCGCTGCCTCTGCAACACTGGGTTCTGGAGAGGGGGTAGGTACTGATGCTGGCCAGATTGCTCAACCATCCTTATCCAACTTGCATACGGGGTCTGAGGAGGTCATTGATTCAGAGAGGGAGGTCCCACCTCATCTGGATGATTGTATTCCCCAGTTATTGTCCCCCAAGGCTATGCTCAGCTTTTCAGATTCCAGTTCCTTGGGCTGTCAGTTCACGGCACATGTTCCCACCAAGGTCAAAGACAAGATTATCAACAGGGAGTTTGTAGATATATTTGACCTAGTGGACGATGAAGGGTATTAAGTACATTCAGATTGCTGACAAAACATCTAACAAGTATCTGATGACAGCCTTAGTGACCATTAGAAAGAAAGCGTCTGCCTGGACACAGGTCTGAAACTGGATACTTGGTCACTGGGTTTTGTTGTATTTATGGGGGTGACCATCAAGAAGGACCCCAGTCGGACCTTGCTTTTATTAGCTTACTTTTTGGCCATAAGGGAAACCCACCATGTGAAAGGGGGTTCTGGTTGGCTAAATTATGTTCAGTGTTTTAGGAAGCTGAAAGTTCTCAATAAGTCTCTCAGGTGGGAATCAAGGCATCCTGACATATAGCTCAGTGCCATGATGGACAGGCAGGTGACTATCGAGGGTGATGGAGGGATTGTTAATCTAAACGATACAAACTACGGTAAATGAATTTGGCCTGCTTGCAAATATACCTACTTGTGCTTGGGATGTGAGAAAGGTCATCCTGCTTCCATGTGCTAGGGGATTGTTGCTAGGGACAGGCCTGTTTTTTCTGCTTCTTAGTCAGAAGGAGATATTGGGGGGCACAACACCTTCTTTCAGGCTAAGCCACCCTTTCATGGACACAGGGGGGCTTTCACAGGGATGTGAATGTGCCACAGCAGGCTCATTCTCCCTTTTGCCTAGATAGATTACCCTGTCTATTGTCAGATTATCCAAATCAGAGGGTAGCAAGCCTCTCTTCTTAAAGGCTTCTCCAAAGGCTTTTCTATTAATTCTGCAGCCCTATTAGATTCTAAATGAATTAATAATTTGTCATCTGTCAAAAGACATGGACATGTTAATGCTATGTTGATAGAGAAAGAGCAATCAAGTGGCAGGATAGTTGGCCCCCTTTTACATTCTCCCATGGCCTATTTTTAAAATTTCCCCCATCATCCTGGTTTCCAAGAAACAGGAAGGGGAGTTCAGGTTAATTCATCATCTGTCCCACCTGGCAGGGTGTTCAGTCAATTATTTTATTGACAGTGAGCTGACCAAGGTATGCTATTCCTCTTTGGACCAGGTGGTGGAGGTCATTATGAGCTATTCTGATACCTGGATTTGCAAGATGGATATACAATCTACCTTTTGTCTTCTACCCATGAGACAATAAGATTGCTCTTATTTAGGTTTTCAGTTTGATGGTAAAATATTTTTAACACTACAATTCCAATGGGGTACTCTGTAGCTTGTGCAACATTCAAACTATGTAGTACAGCTTTACATTGGTGCTGGCAAGAATGAGTACCCCGCCAGTCATCAGTATGTTACATAGATGATTTTCTGTTAGTGGGGGAGGATCAGGATGGTGCTTTAGATGGCATGTCTATTTTTAAGCGACTTTGTTCTGAGTTGGGGTACTGTTGGCCAGCAACAGGTGAGAAGGACCAAGCTGAGTCTTGACTTTTCTGTGTTTGGAAGTCGATACCAGTGTTAATCCATTCAAGCTTCCTTCACCCAGACTTCAACAAGTCTAGCCATTTCTGTGGAGATTTTTGGGTTTCAGCAACGTTTGTGGAGGAAACATCATGCAACTACATGGGTTGCTGAATTTTGCCTGCAGTGTGGTCTCTCTAGGCAGGACTTTTTTGAAGTCAATTTCTAACTTGTTGAAGGGTAACCAGCCCAAGCACTACTTTGCCCAGTTGACCAGATGGGTCAGGGATGACCTATAGCTCTGGTTTGCATTCTTTTTTTTTTAAACACCTTCATTGAATTATCACTTGTGATATAGGCAAATTTACATTTATGCAAATGTAATTAAACTGTATTAGGAAATTAACATTAACAAATATTATATTTCACATATATTGCTATATATCATATAACCTAAGCAACATAACATACATTATTCAATTCCTGCCCCTTTTTTAAAATAGAAACATCTTTACTAAATCATCACTTGTGACATAACCAAACCACACTGACACAATCATAGTTGCAAGAATTTTATATCACAAACCATACTGACACACTCCCAGTTGCAAACATTATACATCACTTATAATCTACCTAATCATTTTCAGTCAAACAATACATAGTTCATTTAATTCCTACCTTCTTTTAAACCTCATTCCTCCCCCGTATGTATGGTTCATGTTCTTGAACCGGTTCAATGGAGTTTTTTTTTACTTTCCCCTTGGAGTACTTCCACTGACCCTGGGCTTTTCAATGATGCAGCATGGGGGGTTACTTCCTAGACAGCTGGTTTGCTGAAAGGTGGCCGGAAGGCTCGTCTGAGGAGAGGAGGAGGAACATTACATTTTTAGAAATATTTGGCATTTGGGTGGTAGTTTTGGTATGGAAGGGTAGGTTACATAATAGGAGGGTCATTTTTCACTCTGACGATATCTCTGTGGTACATGGTCTCAATAAACGTTCTTCTAGGTCCGAGTGGGTCCACTCGGTTATCAGACTTTTAGTTTTGCTGAGTCTGGAGATTCATTTGTCATTTTTTTGTGTTCATGTCCCTGGTCATCTTAACCCTATAGCTGACAGTCTCTCCCATTTTCAGCTTACCAAGTTTCACCATTTGTCCAGGCATTCAGATCTAAAGGGCACCCCAGTTCCTGTGGGATTCTGGCTAATTGGTGGAGACTAGCATTATCACTCTTGGCCAGCAATATTAGGAAGGCATATTCATCATCCCTTCAGATTTTCAATGCTTTCTACAGGTCTTTGTTCTCTGGTCCCAGGACATGGGGAGTGCAGTTGTTTCTTCAATTTTTAGTGGCCATGTCCACCGCAGGAGATTTGCCTAAACCTACCAGAGTGCACCTTGCAGATTTGGGATGATTGGAGTGTCTTTTGGGACTTCAGGTTGTGTCAGGCCACTGGTTTATTGGGAAGAGTACTCAAGGGCCTTGGGAATATTTGGGAGCTTTCCAGGGATTTCAGAAAACCTACTGGGAGCCAACTGCTTCCCCTTGTTATTCAAGGTCTATATAAGACACTGGGTGATTTTCATACATTTGGTTCAATTGCAGCTTTGTTCATGTCCTTGTATGAGGGTGCCTTCTGTTACAAGGAACTACTCCTTTACCTTTGCTGAGAGGACCTTATCATCCACAGTAATTTTATCCTGATTTGGGTAAAGAAATCTAAGACCGATCAATCTGGGAAAGGTCAACAGTTGCATTTAGACAAGGCCAGTGGGATGGCTGTTTGCCCAGTGGATTGGTTCAGACTGCTATATAATATTGCTTCCACAAAGAAAATGTCAGACTTTTTTTTTGTGCAGGCCTCAAGCAGGCCTTTTAACCTATCAGAGATCAATTCATTTCTTAGACATGCCATTCAAGGCATGGACAAGGGCAAGGAATTCATCCATAAGGTTACTCCTCACATCCCTTCTGGATAGGTTGTACTTCTGACTTGGCTAGGGAAGGGCATTCTGTCAAGGTCATTCAAAGAATGGGTGTCTGATGCCTTTTTGTCTTACATCAGTCATTAATTTTTATCTCTTTTGCAGGGAAAGAGGTAATTTGGCTCTTGGGACATTCTTTCATCAAGAGAGCTACAATCCGAGCCTTGGCCAGCCTGGCTGGTCATTCAATTCTATTGATCTTAACAGTTAGACAATTCATAGGTTCATAGGTTCATACTAGGCTATCTGCCCTAGGGCATTTATAAGCCTAGCCAGAGTGTGTTTGGCTTTCACCACCCATTTTAAATTAATTTTGCTATGCCCTTTTTCGAGGTTAGTATACTGTGCCTCTGTCTAACAGTGACACAGAAGTGATACCCAGGGTAAACCTACGATCCCCCATCCACTCATCAGGATTCCTCTTGAAGAGAGTCAATGAGGGACTCTGCCTAACCTGGACTGGGATTTTATTCCAGAGTGAAGGGAGCCTCTGGGTTATGAATCTGTCCCTCCAGCATGTCCTATTTATTTCAGTGCTGAGGTTCAAGTCTCTCGAGCGCGTAGCTCGATGGGATATGGATTTTCTGAGGTGCAGCATGTCCATTAATTCCGGGTTGGACATGGCTTTATACGTCAGGCACAGATCACCTCTGAGCAGGCGGTATGCCACTGAGTAGAGCTGGAGTTTCTTTAACCGGGCAGCATATGGCATCTGTTTGAGCCCTTTGATCCTCTTGGTGAGGTACTTTTGGGGTCTTTCCAGTTGCTGCAGGTGTCTGGTAAGGCACATCCCAAAAGGGGCATTGTACTCAATTATGGCCTGATGAGGGATGAGTAAAGAGGCACGATGACCTCCCCTGATCTAGATGTGAATCCCTTCATGATTAGGTGGGCTATATAAAATGTTTTTCTAACCACTTTGGCCACGTGGTTGTCAAATGAGAGATTGCTATCAACTTGGGTCCCCAGGTCCCTAATTACTTCTTCCAGATTAATGGATTACCACCTATGTGGTAATTTGTGGGCACTTTGTTTTTGCCAAAGGGGATGACTATACACTTTTTGGCGTTTAGCTTGAGGCCATGGCTCTGGCACCAGTTGTCTGTTTCTATGAGGCCCTTTTGGAGGATGCTTGTGTCGGCTGGAGAGTCGATTATAGCGCCCAGTTTGCAGTCATCTGCGAACTTGGTCAGCCACAGTCCTTCCGTGTTGGCCTGTACCTCCGAGAAATATATACCGAACAGGAGAGGTCCCAGGACTGACCCTTGTGGGACGCCACTTGTAACTGGTTTGGAGTCTGACATGGCTCCAGCAATTCTAACCATGTGGGTTCTGTTCTTGAGCCAGTTTGCAACCCATCTAGTGACATAGGGGTTTATATTTAAGCTGGTGAGCTTATTTATAATGCCCGAGTGGGGTATTGTATCGAAGGCTTTTGCGAGGTCCAGGTAGGCTGTGTGGACCACCTTCCCCTCGTCAATGGCCTTGGTGACTGTTTCAAAGAAATCACCCAGGTTTCAGAGGCAGGATCTGCCCTTAACAAAGCCGAACTGGGTAGGATCCAGTGTCTGTAGGTCACCAATATCTTTTTTTATGAGGTCCGTGATGATCCTTTCCATAGCTTTGCAGATCAAGCTAGTCAGGCTTATGGGGTGATAGTTTCCAGGATCCGTTGAGGCACCACCTTTGTGGAGAGGGACCACTGTTGCTGTACGCCACTCTTTGGGTACATATCCTGTGGTAAGGCTGAGATTGAACAGTAGTTTCATGTTTGGGTTTAGTTCTTCTTGGAGTTCATGTAGGACGCAGCCCGGGACACCTTCTGGTCCCATTGATGCTGTGTTTTTTGCTTTGGAGAGGGCGGCTCTTACCTGAGCAGCAGTTTCCCTGGCCTAAGTTAGTTTCAGTTCTGGGAAATCTGGCATAAGATTACCCAGAATTGTTGTGATTCACTTTAGGAATAATGATTTGGTTCAAGCCCATAAAAAGAATCCCATTGACCAGAATTCTGTCTGATATGCATCAGTTATGACAGTTGTAACCGAATTTGGTGTTGTTGTGGTCTGCCATCATTTTGAGTCTTTACTGGAAAGGTGCTAGTTGTCTGGTGCTATTGAGCTAGACAGGTGTTTCATCAACCATTGTGTCAAGCAGGCTATTAGTTAAATTGGTTTCCATATGATTCACCACAGAGATCTTGATGGACTGGAGCCTGATTTCTATGACTTCAACAATGCTCATTTGAATAACATGGTTTTGATTTGTTTAATTTGGATATTGTTTTTTGCTATTAAAGAGTTTTTAAAAGTTTAACTTGGTTCCTCCCATAACCCATATTCTCCTTTTCAAGGCCAGCTGTTGGGGAGGAATGGCATGGCCCATGCCAGGTTGGCAGCGATCTTACAGCTTCATCCCCTTGTTTTCCTACTGTTCCTGTTCAGCAGCTTTGGCTATCCTCAAGTTGAACCCATATTTGACCAGTGGCAACATTAAGGGGGTATGTGGCTTGCACGGATGAATTATATGGGTTTGCCACCAGGTCCGAGGTAGCTTGGAGTACACACCCAGTTTTCAATAGTGGCAGCCAGAACAGGCGGGGTTGTGCAAAATGGCTTGAGTAGTTTAATGGTTATCGGTTTTATATGTTGCAATGAATTATTGATGCATCATTATTAGTTGTCAATGGCTGTTATTAAATAAAAAGTCACAAAGTCAATGTGGAATGGCTTCTGACTTGGCTAAGTGGACAACAACAACTTACCTGTAAAGGCGCATTGTCCACAAGCTCATGAGTCATTATCGGTGGGCGTGATGAGGTGTACTCCCTATTTAAGCGAGTTCTACACCTTCTGCTCAGCAGATCCATCAGCAGGCTTGCTGACCCTCCCTCACAACCCTCAATCTCTAGGTCAGGTGGTGGCCTTATGGCTTCACCCCACTTGTTTCCCCCTTTTCCAGTTCAGCTGCCTCAGATCTCCTCAAATTGGACCTAGATTTGATCAGTGGTCACATCAAGATGTATGTGGCTTGTAAGGATGAGTTAGATGGGGTTGGCACCAGGTCCAAGTTAACTTGGAATACACAACTGGTTTTCTGTGGTGGCAGCCGGATCAAGTGGGGTTATGCCAACCCAGTTTGAGGTAATAGTTTAATGGTTATTGCTTTTATATGTTGCATCAAAATTACTGTGGCTTCATTATTGATTGTCAATGGCTATTATTATGTCAGTGTGGTATGCTTTCTGACTTGGTTGAGAGGACAAGCAAACTTATTGTGTTTTTCTGGACCTCAGGGATTCTATAAGGCTTAATCTTGCCTTTTCCCTCCAGCAACTGTAATAATGTAATTAGTATCAGGTTAATCCTGCCTGGTAAAACAAAAATAAAATCTTTTATTTTGCTGCAGGAATTTCTGCATATTCCGCCTCTGATTGACTGACAGTGCTGTCTCTGTGTGCACTTCAGTTTCAGAATTCTAAACTTCATTGACACCTCAGATTCTGAATTTTCATCCTGCATTTTGTCCTTGGCTATACAGACTACAAGAATGTGTTATTCTTTCCAATTTTTAAAGTGTGAATGACATATATTTGCCTGTGTTCATATCTTCCTGTCTGATTTATCCAATAATTCACATTGCTTATTTTTCTAGGTACTTCATGTGGCTCTTGCCATTTAACCACATATTTATGTTTAGCCATATGAGCTAAGAATTCTACATTGTGCCCTGGTTGAAACCCCCAGTCTAGCATTTCTAATGTAACTATGTTGCTGGGTCAGTGGCTCTTGTTATAAGTGGTCTGTAGTAATAGGTAAGACAATGGCTCTTCTTTCTTGTAACTTTGAAACATGAACAATAACATTGTTAAAGGGCTAGTCTCTTCTGACCCTGTCTTTCTGGCTAAATCAAGAATTCCTCTGGAGTGTCTTCCATATAATAGTTTGAATGGCCTTAATCTAGTAGATAGCTGAGAGAGTTTTTTGATAAATATAAAATAAGGTAAAAGGGAGTCACAGTGTTCCCCATCCTTATCTATAACATTTTTAGCATTGATTTCAAAACGTTATTAAACTGTGTGACAAGACCATTTGTTTGGGAATGGCACACAGGTATGAACCACATGATTAAAAAAAAATGACACAGTTCCTTCATGAACTTTGACATAAAAGACGTTCCTTTTTCACTTAGAATTTCCTTCGCTATTTGAAATTAAAAAAAAAATGTATTTCAGACATTAGCAGTAGCTTTAGGAGTTAATCTCTACATAGGAACAGCCTATAGGAAATATGTGACAAAGTTCACAATCAAAATATGTATTGTTGCCCTTTTGTGTTTTTAACCGGGAGTCCTACTATGCCCCTTATTATCTATTCTATGGTACTTCCATACTAAGGTACAGGATTAGCGGACATCTAACACCTGTGCTCTGTGTTGAGTTCTGATAGCCAAGACAGGCAAACCAATATTTTCCATCTGCTGTAGAAAATACTTCCCAATAAAATCTGGCAAAAACTGTCCCTATGTTTTCTATACCCAAAAATATCCTTCTAGTATGTTACTGTAAGGTAGCTTTATTATAAGCGCCATAAATTCTTGGGGTACAAACAACTGTTTGACTATGCTCCCCCCCCTTTTTCCTTCCAGATCCAAAAGAAGATGGAAAAGCTCAGAGTATGACCATGAATATGAATATGAATAGTAGGCATTAAATCATTAACCCCCCCTATCAACCACATCAGTATTCTTTCCAGCTTCTCCTAAAGCACAGTCTTCACTTGTGCTTTCCTAAAATTATGATAGCCAGTGTTTATTAGCCCTTTTTAGTGCAGTCTGTATTATTTGGGTGAAGGACTGGGTACTACACCCCCTCTAAACTTTCTGTTTGCAGGATAGGAGAACTTGATCCTTCAGCATACTAAGGTGGTATACCTCTTACTTCTAACAGCTCTATCTCAGCAAAGCATTTATGTCCTTTATTAATAAGATGTCTTTCATCCTGCCACCCAGATTTAGCTTCTCATCTTCCAACTCTTTTATACCAGTGAAGTTAGGCTTGAGTTTCTGCCATTCAGTTTTCTTTAGTTCTAGCAAGCAAGGAAAATAGTTGTCTAGAATCACAGCATAGATCTAAAACAGGAACAACTACTACTAAAGGTCATTTTTACCCCAAGGGTGGTATACATTTGTACTCCTGCCAAAGGGTACTTCCTTTTGTCCCCATACATGAATACATGCATTTTACTTTCCCTTCTTTGAGTACTTTTTGTGTTGAGGTGATAACTTTTCCACTCACCATTGTTACCATGCTGCCTGAATCTATGAATGCAGGTATGGTCTTTCCCTTTAACTTTACTTCATCTTTTTTCAATTTAAGTTACATATTTCACAAACACAGCTTATTTCACCATAGAATATAGTGGTTCCTTTAAAGGAAGAAGGTTAGTGAACATACCACACTGCATAGGTTCACTGAGTAGATGGCGATTCACAGCAAAGTATAAACTAATACCATTTCAAATACCTCACTAGGTGCATTATATGGTCAGTGGCTAAAATTTTATGGTCTTCATTTTTAATGTCACTAGGAGGTCTTCCCTCTACCACTCTTTGTTAAACATTTGTCTTACTGTACTCCTTGAGAATATTAAGGTCAGTCTTCTCCTGCTCAGAGCTTAGTGACCTCAGCAGTTACCTCATGTCTTTTAAGAACTTCAGTGAGATGACCCACAGTAGTAGGATATTCATATGGCGTTAGCTATATTGTAGGACAGGATAGGGCAGTCAAGAAATAGCTGAATGCAATAATCTCTTCTCCCTTTGGTGCACTGTTGACCTTTAGTTGAAATCATTTACAGATTAGAAGATCAAAGTCAAAAATTAACCAAACCAATGGCTTATACAAAGTGTAGTCTCAGGAATAGAACCCTTGTGTCTTTATTGTTAGCCTCATGCTGCTGTAAGACAGTATTTCTGGTTTTAGTTTGTTATAACTACTGACTTTGGCAAACCCTAGATCATAGTAATCTATTTTTATGTTTCCTCAGAACAGGGTTGCCAGACGTCCCTATTTGAGCGGGACTGTGGAACTGTCCTGGGATCAGCAGCCTGATCCCGAGTCCCGCACTGCCGGTTAAAATCCCAGAGAAACAGCCTCCGCTTTGTGTTTTTTTGTTTTTTTTGTTTTTTTATTGGCTTGTATGCCGGTATACGAGCCAATCAAAAAAATCGCAAAACAGAGCTACTTCTGTTTAATGTGGAACTACCTGATGTTCTGCATTAAACAGAAGAGGGTCCGCTGTGCGATTTTTTGATTGGCTTGTTTACTGGCATACGGGCCAATCAAAAATCATCAAACACGGAGGTACTTGTGTTTAATGTGGATCTGTCTGATGTTCCGTATTAAAGATTTCTTTTGGTCTTCATTTAGCTTTTTTTTTTTTTTTTTTTTTTTGGTCCCTACCTGTCGCATAACAAATCTAGCATCCCTGCCTCAGAAATATAGTGACAGCCCTGCCCACTCAGCTTTAGTTATCGCTGTAACCCTTTCAAATGTTAAGAAAAAAAAAAACTTCTTAACCATTTGCATTCATCCTTGTAGGAGTAAACTGAACTTAATTTGATATGCTGCTGTCAGTTCAGCCACTGACACAGTATTATAAACTCCTGCAGGTGGAGTCTATCTGGGTTTCTACTAGATATTTATATTTTTCTTGCAAGGCCTTTAGGGTGCTGGGCTGCAGACATTTTCTGTTGATGTTTTTCTACACTTTTAGTTATTCTCAAAGATAATGATTTCTTTAGTGTATGCTTAAGGACAAAGAGTAATTTGTTTCCTGTATACATTGCTGTAAAGTCATTTCCTAGTTATACATTTTCTGAAAGAACATAAAGAAAGTTTCAGTAACTTTTTCTGGTTTCCAGTATAAGAGATACAGGCAAATAAACAAAGGATGCTCTGACTTGAATGGCAGAGAGTATCAGTAATAAGCACAGAAATTTGTTACATATCTGAAGTTGAAATTACAGGAAAATCTATTCATGATCTCAGTCTGACTTGTAATGGGGTGTATGATAAAACTGTTCATGAATAATCCTGGGGAAAAAAAAGCAGAGTTCATGACTACTAGTTACTGCACCCATGCTCCATTATCAGTTTGACAATTGGGAGTTTGGGGCACATGTACACGCTCAGCAATTTTGACCTGTATTTTAAATAGCTTATCATAGGATCACAGAAGGTTACTAGGCTATTGGCCTTGAGGCCCTTATAAGCCTAGCCAAGAGTTTAGCCCATGTTTAGACAAATCAGCACCTGATGCTCCTGTCCAGCAGGGACACGGGTGGAATCCCAGGGCTATATTTTCTGTTTCCCATCCAGTTATCCAGTTTGCTCTTAAAAAGGGGTAAAGAGGTACTCTGCTTGATGTGGAGAGGGAGTATATTCCATAGATGGGGGAGTCTCTGGGAGACAAATCTGTCCTGCCAACAAGTCTTGTTGATGACACAGACCAGGTTGAAGCCGCATGTGCAGGTTACTCGACTGGAGCTTGACTAGCGGATATGCAGCAGTCCCATCAAGGTGGGGTCTGTGATTGCCTTGTATGCCAGACAGAGGTCAACTCTGAGGAGTCTGTATAAAACTGAGTAACGTGATAGGGCTTTTAGTCTATCTGCATATGGTAGATGTTTGAGGCCCTGTATTCTCCTGCTGAGGAACCTCTGTGGTCTCTCCAGCTGTTGCATGTGCTTTGCAAGGTACATGCCGAAAGGGGCATTGTACTCAATAATGGGCCTTATAAGGGAAGAATACAGGGATGTTGTCCCTGGATGAGATACCCTTACTTATGAGGTGGGCTATGCTAACAACCTGGGTGCCCAAATCCCTCACAACTGATTGCGTGTTTAGGACATTGTTATTAATGTGATAATTTGTGGGGACGTCACTTTCCCCAAAGGGGGTGATGATGCATTTTTTAGTATTTAGCTTGAGGCCGTGTTTCTGGCACCAGTCATTTATTTGAGTGAGACCCTCTTGGAGGATGTCCACATCATTAGGGGAATTGATGATAGCACCCAGCTTGCAGTCATCTGCAAACTTGGTCAGCCATAGCCCACTGGTTTTTGCCTACACCTCAGAAAAGTATATCCCAAATAACAGAAGCCCCAAGACCAAACCCTGGGGTATGGCACTTGTTACGGGTCTACTGCTTGAGGTGGCTTCCCCTATTTTGACTCCGCGGGTTCTATCAGTGAGCTAGTTTGCTACCTATCCGGTAACATACGGATTAATGCCTAGTTGAGAGAGTTTATCTATTATATCCGAGTGGGGAATAGTGTCAAAGGCTTTGGCCAGGTCAAGGTAGGCAGTGTGCACCATCTTCCCCTCATCCATGGCTTTGGAGAATGTCCCAAAGAAGTTGACCAAATTTAGCAGACACGACCTCCCCTTCACAAAGACAACCTGTGTGGGATCAAGTGTTTGGAGGTTGCAAATGTCCTTGTTAATGAGGTCCATGATAATCTGATTCATGGGCCTTGCAGATCAGGCTAGTTAGGCTGATGGGTCTATAATTTCCCGGATCGGTGGGTGCTCCACCTTTGTATAAAGGGATGACAGTGGCTGTCCTCCACTCAGCTGGGATGAATCCAGTACTCAGATTTTGTATGAATAGGGTGCCTAAAGGTGCTGCAAGTTCCTGCCTGAGTTCATGTAGGATGCAGCCTGGGATGTTATCGGGTCCCATGGAGGATGTATCTTTTTGCCTTTGAGAGAGCAGTGATGACCTGTTCCCTAGATATAAGGGGAAGGGGGCAGATACTGGGGATGTCCTGATTTACTAATGGGGGGACAGAGGGGTAAAGTTTTCACTGAATCTGTCAGCCAGCAAGTTTGCTATATCTATGGCATTTGTGTATGTGGTGTCCTTGACCACCAGTTCTAAACAGATCTGGGTGATTCATTTGAGGTTGCAGACATATGTGAAGAAGGCCTTATGATTGTCTCTAGTAGATGTGGCCAATTTGGACTCAAGGTTTGCTTTGGAGTATTTCACTAGTGCTCTTATTTGCTTGTTTAGGCTAAGGAGACATTGCTTCCAGTTGGGCACCTGCTCTTTCTTGGTCTTGGACAGCAATTTTTACTTTTGTTATAGATGTGATGTTTGCTCTGAGAGTATTAATGGAGAAGTACAGAGAAGGTCAGGAGTTGCATTGTGGCTTTGTGGACTTAGAGAAAGCATATGACAGGGTGCCTAGAGAGGAGCTGTGGTATTGTATGAGGAAGTTGGGAGTGTCAGAGAAGTATGTAAGAGTGGTACAGGATATGTACAAGGGTAGTGTGGCAGCGGTGAGGTCTGCGGTGGGAGTGACGGATGCATTTAAGGTGGAGGTGGGATTACATCAAGGATCAGCTCTGAGCCCTTTCTTATTTGCAATGGTGATGGACAGGTTGACAGACGAGATCAGACAGGAGTCCCCGTGAACTATGATGTTTGCAGATGACATTGTGATCTGTAGTGAGAGTAGGGAACACATGGAGGAGATCCTGGAGAGGTGGAGATATGCTCTAGAGAGAAGAGGAATAAAGGTCAGCAGGACTAAGACAGAATATATGTGTGTGAATGAGAGGGAGGATAGAGGAATGGTGAGGATGCAGGGAGGAGAGGTGGTGAAGGTGGATGAGTTTAAATACTTGGGATCAACAGTTCAGAGTAATGGTGAGTGTGGAAGAGAGGTGAAGAAGAGAGTACAGGCTGGATGGAGTGGGTGGAGAAGAGTGTCAGGAGTGATTTGTGACTGGCGAGTACCAGTAAGAGTGAAAGGGAAGGTCTAAAAGAGGGTAGTGAGACCAGCTATGTTATATGGGCTGGAGATAGTGGCATTGACAAAAAGGCAGGAGTCAGAGTTCGACGTGGCAGAGTTGAATATGCTAAGATTTGCACTGGGTGTGACAAGGATGGACAGGATTAGGAATAAGTATATTAGAGGGTCAGCCCAGGTAGGAAGGTTTGGAGACAAAGCCAGAGAGGCAAGATTACGTTGGTTTGGACATGTGCTGAGGAGGGATGCAGAGTATATCGGGAAAAAGATGCTAAGGATAAAGCTGCCAGGTAAGAGGAAAAGAGGAAGGCCTAAGATAAGGTTTATGGATGTGGTGAGAGAGGACATTCAGGTGATTGGTGTGACAGAACAAGATGCAGAGGACAGGAAGAAATGGAAACAGTTGATCCACTGTGGTGACCCCTAATGAGAGCAGCCGAAAGAAGAAGAAGATGGAGTTTATTTATTGCAGATGTCCACCAGACAATTATGCTCTTCCTTGCGGAGGACGATGTAGTCCTGTTGGGTATTCCTGATTCCATGCATCTATATAAATGCTTGTATAGTGCTTTGGTGTAGTTTTGGATATGTGTGCCAGTTCCTGCAGAGGGGGAGGGGGCTGTGAAGCTGTTTATACCATCCCACAGGAGGCTGTAATAAGCTTTGGAGAAGTTTTTATGTCTGATCCTAGCTAGTGGGGGCTTGGGGAGATGGTGACTTCGAAAGTGACCGCTTTATGGTCGGATCTTACCAGGAAGGATGATACTGTAGGGGTACTGCAGTGGTTGCTCATGTTGGTTAATACCAAGTCCAAGATATTATCACCTCTTGTGGAGGTATTGACTAGCTGTTTCAAGGCATTTGCATTGACAAAATCAAGGAATCTCTAGGCATTTGTTTTCTGGCATGAGTAGCTCTTCTATTCTATGTTTGGGAAGTTAAAGTCACCAAGGATCAGGGTAAAGGGTTGAATCTTGATAGATTCAAACAGGTCTAAATAGGTGGATTGGGCATCCTGAGTCAGATTTGGGGGTCAGTAGCTAGCTATGATTTGAACAGGGGTCTTGTCAGTGGTTAACTGCACCCAGAGTGTCTTCTGTGTGTCATACTGTTTGACCAGCCCGGAGGTGTGTATGTCTTTAATGTGTATTGAAAATCCACCTCCTTTGGCTTTACTGCCCACAGTTTGAGGTCTGAATGTATGATAGGATGAGTACCCAGGTAAGGCTGGGGTGCTCTCCGTAGCTTTGAACCAGGTTTCTGTGACTGCACAGATGTCAGCATTTTCTAGGGTTAGGAATGCTTGCAATGAGTGCAGTTTCATGTTTAGACTCCTAGCGTTTAGCAGCATGAACTTTAATTTGTGTTTTGTTGAAGTTTTTATGTTGGTAGTTTTAACCTCATCTCATTTCCTAAACAAGGCACTATAGGGGAGGCAAGAGCCTTTGCCAGAAGCCTGAAGCCCAGGTGAGACAGATGCAGGTCATGTATGGCAAAGCATTGTAGTCTGTTGATCATATCCATCCAGGCTGTCAGGTACTGGATCCTCCTGGAATGACACCAGAAATTAATCCAACTGTTAAAGTCAATCATTTTCTATTTGTATTGAAGCATCATTCTGGGTGACTGCAGAATGCTGCTCAAGGCTAGGGACATAACTGCCTGGGACACATAATCAGCGAGCTCAATCATGCCTTTCTTCATATAGTCCAGAGAGGTACATCTCACGTCATTCACGCCAACAGGGATTATGACAGACAGAGTCATAACAATACCTGTTGTTGAGAGACTTGAGTGTGCAGGTGATGTGGCAAATTCTGGCACCTGACAGACAACTAATCATGGCTTTCTCCTTATCCAGCCTGAGAGGCATATCTTTGTGTCTCACAATAGAGTCTCCTATGACTAATATTTTGGGTTTATAGTGAAAATATAGTGGCTGTGAGGCACAGTTGTGTGGACTATGCATGGTATGTGGTGTGGAGGTTTGTGGAGATCGCGTATGTTTTTGCCTCGGTGGTCTCCTTTGTTTGGGTATGCTTATGTGGAATACTTCCCCATATGTAGGTGTATGTTGTGTAGGTGTGGGTGGTGTTTGAGGTATAGTGATTGTGTTGACAACCATTTTGGTGCCAGGTATGCAGGCTTGAGGGGGAGAGAGCTTGGAGTCTAGATTCCTAATGTAATTGCATCTCTCACAAATTGTGTTCCTAGGTGGTAGTAGTAGATGGTTGTCCATGTACATGAGGCAGTTGCTACACTGTCTCAGGATGCCCGTATCAACCAGACTGGCAGGAGAACCTGTAGTAAATTGTCCATCCATATTTACCAGAATCTGAGGGAGAAAGGCCAGGGAGTGCTAAGGGGTGGGCCTAAAGCACAAGCCCTTAAACCAAAAACTAAGAGCTTAGAATAACAATTTAGACAGGCTTCT
This sequence comes from Protopterus annectens, assembly GCF_019279795.1. Classification (NCBI taxonomy): domain Eukaryota; kingdom Metazoa; phylum Chordata; order Ceratodontiformes; family Protopteridae; genus Protopterus; species Protopterus annectens. Next base: position 1,544,043,396 of record NC_056735.1, read on the forward strand.
TTAGAGAACATGCAGCAAGTAGCAGTAAATATCAAAGCAAGATAAAGTAACAAAGTAGTAGGAAGAAACACAAATTAGAAAAATATAAGCAGCTGAATAAAGTGTTTATTTTATTATTATTTATAAAGTAAAAAAGGGAGAGAGCAGGAAGAGAAGATAATTCAAGGTTAAGGGACTAAGGACTTTGGGATTCCCAAATGATCTCTGTTTTAGGTAGAATGAGCTACAGAGGTGGGACTGGGAAGAGTGTCCCAGAATAAAATTTACAGTAGGGGTGGGCAACTACAAAAACCACCAACTTTAAGAACATAACATGAATAGGGTGGGAGAGTGGGAGAGTGGGAGAAAAAAAGTTTCAGCAGAGATTACAAAACAGAATTCGGCCAGCAAATAAATAAATAAATATATCAGTCAAGCAAGAATAAAGACAGTGCAGAACTCTGAACAGTTAAAGTACCAAAAATATACTTATCCGCTCTTTATTTTCAGATTGTTTGAGAAGCACTCTAAGTCAGAACACAAGGAGATTCTATCAATGATATGCCACCATCAAATTTTGATGACTTTATTTCTACACCATATGCAACATCTTGAAGCCTCTTGACACAGGATTAGGAAACAATACAGCCAGTCTTGAAACAAATGAAATACTATGTTTTAATGAAAGTGAAATAATTTTGAATTTCTTAACTCTGAATACAAGGTAGCATGAAAATGGTGATTTTTTCTAAACCAGACAATTGCAGGAATGCAGTTTGTTGGAATGTATTTCAAACTGTATATAGTGCATTCTTCTGCTTGCTAGACTGTTTATTTTATTTGTGCTAACCCTACCACCCTTGTCAGGGCTCTGAGGAAACACTTTGTTTGTTTGTTTATTTATCTATTTGTGTGCTCTCTACTTTTCAAGAATTTCCTGGTGGTTAATGTGATTGATGGCTGTTTTGGGCAATCAAAAAACATATCAAGCCTTAAATCCTGCCAAAAATAAGTGGATCTGTACAGTAAGTTTTCCTGCTTGTCAGGCTGTTTATTTTTTATGTCAACCCCCCTTCCCTTTAAGGGCTCTAAAGTAACATTAGTTTTCTTTCTTTTTTTAATTATTTTCTTTTCATTTTTTAAAGCATTTCCTTGCTGCTAGTATGACTAAAAGCTGTTCTAGCCAGTCAGAAAGCATCTGACACTTTAAATCCCACCACAGATTACTGTATCTATATAGTACAGTTTGTTTTTCTTTCAGATGTGTATTTTCATTTGTGTTAACCCTCATGTCCTTGTCAGGACTCTAAGAAAACACTGCTTATATTTATTATTTATTTTTATTATTTCTGTGGCCTCCTAGATTTTTCAAAATATTTCCTGGCAGATAGTGTGATTCAAGGTTATTATAGCCTATTGGAAAGTGTTTGGGGCTTTAAATCCTGCCCATAAGTAAGTGAATCTTTATAGTGCATTTTTACTGCTTGCTGGAGTGTTTATTTTTATTTATGTTAATCCTACTACCCTTATCAGACATTTGAGGAAATGTTACTTTCATTTTTTTTAATTCAGTTATGTGCTCTCCTTCATTTTTCTGGCATGATTGAAAACTATTCTAACTATCAGAAGGCATCTGTCTCTTTAAATTCTGCACCCAAAATGAGTGAATTTATATAGTACATTGTTCTGCTTGTCAGACTGATTATTTTTATTTGTGTTAACTGTTATGCCCTTGCCAGGGCTCCAAAAAAAAAAAAAAAACAAAAAAAAAACAATAGCTCTTTTTTTTCATTTGTATCTTCATTTTCTGAAGCTAAGGTTGTTACCCATCCATTTTCCCCCAGAGTATCCAGAAATATAATTAGTACTATAGTTCTTTGCTTCTCAACCCCCTAGCCTTTTTTTCACTGCTAAATAGCAGCACTTTCATATGTTTTCATAAAGCACAGTGTTTCCTGCTTTCAAGTGGGAATTTTGTATGCTGGCAAAAGTTTTGCAACTTCCCTCTTTTGTTGATTGGCTTTTTGGGTTAGAAAAGAGCCAATCAACCAGAAAGAACACTGGGAAGCCCATAAAAATGAAAGAATTAAAACATGGTGGCTTTCAGCTAGATTATTTCATTCGGTTTTCCTTTTGCTGCTTTGTCAAAAGGCTTGAGACTGAGTCTGTTTTTGCTTTGCCATCATCTCGGCTGTACTGAGTTATTCAAATGAAGTAGACATTTATAGGAGCTGCCACTTACTGCTCGAGCTATGGTACTACTACTACAGTATTGTACCATAACAGACAAGTCCTGCGCCCTGACCCTGAGAGAGAGTGGGGGATTTTTCAAAATGAAACCAGGCAAGAGACCTTGTTGTTATTTTCTGAACTTGGCAACAGGGTGCACTTTATAGCACCAAAAAAAAGAATATATATATATATATATATATATATATATATATATATATATATATACATCTATATATATATATATATATATATATATATATATATATGTGTGTGCGTGTGTATATATATATATATATATATATATATATATATATATATATATATATATATATATCCCTTCAATGATTACAAAGTAGAGCCCTAGAAACCTTTTTCTTCTGCTACCAGCTCTGCCTGTCTGTGTTCACATGAGGCAATACTAGGCATTCACAAGGTAAACCACTCTAATTTAAAGAACAGCCAGACAGCTCAACTATGCTGTCCTTTTTCTTTTGCTAGCAATTAGCAATACATCCATGATTTTGTTTACTGAATTACTGAATCACAAATAAATGAAGGGAGTTACTCAGCCTTTACTTATGCTTGGTAATTATATTTGATATGAATTGATTAGCTAGCAGAGCTCTACACCTGTGCCTGATATATTTTACATACCCAGGCTTTGCCCCCTACATTTTTCTGGCTTATTAAATCTGATTATGTGATTATTGATTTACTAGAGATTATAGCCATTACTTTGAAGCTTATTATTTTCAAGAAATATGTTGATGCACTGCCTGGATTTTAATTAACAGTAACATGAAATAATCACCCAGTACAGCAGCTGCTCTAAACTTGTATCTGAACTCTTATTTGTTTTTTCACCATGTGAGCATCTAGTGGTGCACACTCACAGGCATATGTGGTAAATTCAGTACCGTGCAAATTAAAGGATAAGTAGCTGAACTGTAGGCTAATGAAGCAAATCAACATAGTGGAGTGATTCATCAAGCTGCAAAGCAACCATGTAGACTCTGTGCTCATTTTACCTGTGTATTCGAAAACGTTTTGAATACAATCACTGAAAGGAGTATACACAGAAACAAGGGCAACTAAAAGTTATTAGATTTGTACAGAACTGACCTTAACATGTAACAGCAGACACATTATTACATTATTAGACAGGGTGTATGTTACAAAGTAGAGTAGCATAGCAACAATCCTTTTAAGTGCCATGACATGCATGCAGCTTTGCTCCCCTATCCTCAAATGAAGAATATACTTGCAACTAATGCAGACAACTAAAAGTGTAAACCCCATGAAACAGCCTATTCATACCATCATGTAGGCATATGCAGTATGTAGTTGATGGAATACAGTCACATTTTTTCAAAAACTGTACTTCTCTGTGCAGATATATAGCAAACTAATACCCTCCCTTGTGTTTACAACATTGGGCTCCCCTTCAGTTTCACTGACTACACAGTTAACAGCCATGTAGATTCAGAGCTGTCAGCATGATGAAGATGTAAATGAGGCCAAAACTATTCAGAATTTCTGAATCACATAAAATTATAACCCTGTATGGATGTTATGTGTAGGCAGTTCCACAGTGTTTATTTTTAATGGATGGCAACAGTGAATGATGACTTTTGGGGGGTGGTGTCAGGTTACATTTATAGAGGTGTACATGTAAGTCTGTGAAGGGTGAAAGTCCTTGTAAGCAGTGCACAATTTACAAGTTTTGTTTCATTCTCTTTATTTTTTGTTAAAATGTGTCACCTCTGTCTGCTTTAAGGCATTTTTTATTTATTTTTGTCATAGTTTGAGATGCAGCACTTAGCGCAATCACGGGAAATGGAGGAATGAATTATATGTTTCTCTATACTTGGCATCTAACTATTCGTCTGGCAGCACATGTATGTATAGAGCTGGAATACAGATGGTCCAGGGTTCTAACACAGGGTGGGCAAACTTTAAATCACTTATTGTGCTCCATGTTAGCATGATAACATGGGAACAGAGCACAGTAATAACAATATTGCCTGTGTTTACCTTATTTACACGTAAGTGAGTGTAGGGGTACAGAGGTGTGTACAAGAGCATGGAGGTGTGCATCATGTACTAATGCGCAGTAATGGAGTTAACACACTTAGTTAAGCAGCAGGTGTGTTCCATAGGTGCTAATTACATCATAAGCAGCTGATTAGCAGCACAGTCAAGCTATACAACAAGCTATAAAGCAGTTGTATAGCCTCCATTCTGTTTTTCCTGAATACTTCAATACCATTGGAGTAGAGACAAGTACATTTTAAATGGACCCAATGCTATGGGCTGCTGCAGCTTTACTCCGTATGTATGTGCTAGAGGCTGAAACTGATGCTGCTGGTGCTGTTGACAATAGGTCTAGGCTGAGAAGGAGAAGAGTGTTCAGGCCCAGGGTAAATTTTCAGATACTAAATGACATGGGGATTATAGAGCACTACAGGGTGGACATGTACACATTACAAGAACTCTGTGATCTTTGTCACCTTCAACTTAGAGCCAGAGCCAACCGAGAGGAACCCATCCCAGTGGAAATTAAGGTGTGCATAGCCCTTAGAATATTACCTATAGGTATCTTTCAAAGACAAACTGGAGACATGATGAGTGTGTCAAAGGCATCAGCATCCAGGATCCTCCACCAATTCCTGGATGCTATGCTCATGCATGCCAGTGAGCACGTATGTTTTCCTCATAGTTCTGTGGAGAAGGCCAGAAATATGCAACATTTCTACTGGGTAGCGCACTGCTCTGAAGTGCTGGGTGCCATAAATTGTACCCATGTACACATTAAGGCAGAACCTGATGTGCAGGGTAGAATCAACATTAACCGCAAGGGAAACCACTCCAACTGCCAAGTCATGTGTAATACCCAAGGAATTATCTTGAATTTGTTTGCTGGCAACCCTGGCAGTTATCATGACTCCCATATCTGACACATATCACAGCTGTACCAGATGCTTGTTAGGGGTCATTTACTGGGGGATGCTGTCTATGCACTGGGGCTGTGGCTGATGACACCCATCAGAAGTGCACACACAGCCACAGAAAAATGCCATAATGAGGCATACACTCAAATCAGAAACATAATAGAGTGTGTGTTTGAGCTGCTGAAGTCATGGTTTCAGTGCCTAGCTGCATCTGGTGGAGCCCTGCGGTATAATCTATGCACATGTACACAGATTTTCACAGTATGTGCTATGCTGCACAATCTGATAATGCAGAAACAGCTGCAGCAGGACCAGCAAGAAGAAGTGTCACACATTCCCTACCAACAACTTGGTCATCACAGCAACATTCAGATGATGACTCAGAGGGCAAACCACCAGCAGCTGGGGCTGGAGACAGACGTAGGCATGCCCAGTATGCCCTTGCTTTGCTAAGATTCAATGCATAGCACATTCACTGACTACCTAGGTGCCTAATACCTTTCTCCTACTCACATACATATAGTAAAATTGATGCCAGGCAACTCACACAACCTTTATCTCCCCATGTATTGGTTGTGTACTGCTTGCAACAGACAGATTCAGGATTGAACTAAAACAGTGCTAGCTGCTGCATTTGCAAGGTATGTCTTGAACCTAGATTGTATTCTTTAATAATATTTTGGCATATCATTGCGTTTCTTAAACTGGTACAGTAATTAAGTAAATATTGTTGGATTTCTGCAGAAACTACCCTAATATATGACAGCAGAGCAATACTTTTACCTGTATGTTCCCATTAGTAAGTATTAGGCCTTAGGCATCAAAGATTCACACATTCATCCCTCTCAAAATCACTGACGATCAGTACATGCCCTCAGTTTAGCACCATACCTTTGTACTGGTAAATAATTAAATGCAGAAGTTAGGAAGTAATACGCTTTGCAGTTTCTGACTTCAAAATTCTTCTCAATATCAAACAACAGGCATGATGTAGAACAAGGGAGTAACAAGAGCATCATATCCTTGTATGAGCCATAGCAGTAAGTCACCTTTGCTCCCCACCAAAAGAACAGGGAATGCTTGTTTGTGACATGAGTGACTGAGCTTTGTACCCCCTTCAAAGACCAGTGTACCCTTGTTTGTGCCATAACAGTAACTCACCTATGCTACCTCCAAAAGAACAGTACATGGTTGTGTGTGCCATCCAACCTGGCTTTCAGTTGTTGGCAACTGCATATTATATAACTCCTCCAGTTAAAATCCTCTCACAACTTAATGCCAGAAATATTGAATGGCTTACACACTGTATGTCAATAAACTGACAAACATCCAGAACCAAAACTTGTAAAGAAAACCAGGCTGTTGTCCCTTGACTTGAACATGACTAAAACGAGCAACCCAGGGGAATAAGGCTTATTACGAATAAAGGTGAAAGTGCTAAGTCAAATTTTCGGCTCGTATCTTGTATTTTTTGAAAGTTGACTTTTTGTTGGAATTGAGCTTCCCCTGGGTTGTTCGTTTTAGTCACGTTCAAGTCGCGGGATAACAGCCTGGTATTCTTTACACACTGTATGTCTCTATGTCTCACACTACTGGTCAGATAAGTGATGAATTACCAAGAAACACAGAAATGTAAGACACAAGTGTATATTTGCAAGCATAATCATAACAGCTTGTATGCTCAGTAAGTGCACTACATCCAAATATACGAACGATAATGAAATATACAAATATCAGCTGATGGTTTGATAGCAGTGTACATTCTGTTGCAGTTGGTTGTGTGAAGAATGACTTCAGCCCTTTGCTGCAAAGCTGTTTCTGTGGCAAAGAGGAATAGGGCATCCATCCTGTGTTTTGAAACATTGGTGTGAGAGGTCAAATTCCTAGCTATGCAGAAATATCACATGTGTACTGTCATGTTCTAATGTGTATGCCATACATTGGTTTTCCTCACTTCACATATTTCTCTTTTTTTTCCCACTTTCTTATTCCTATTACTTTTACCGGACAACAAAACCATTACAGGTTTGACTGTGCTCATTTGGTTTGTGCAAAGTACCACATTGTGGAAACAGGACAAACCAGAGCACCTAGGAAGCAGACAGCCACAAATATAAACCCAATATATTCAACTAATGTAAAAAACAGACCTAGAGTACAGATGGAACTATCAGACATTTGCATCACAGTCCATGATTGCACACTGCTTACCTATGTGCAAAGGTGTATCTCACATGCGTGCACACTTAGTTCACCTTCGCACAAATCAGCTGCTTACTATGCTATGGAACAGTATATTTCATGCTTCATTATTGGTGTTTATTCACCATTTCCTTTGTCTGACATTAAACTACATTTGGAAACATTACAAACCAAGGACCATTTCTAACTATACATCATATATTTACAGGAAAAGCATGTGTTGGTCCCCCCAAACACCTCCAAACACTTCAACATTGGAGTCTCAGTAATTTTACCAAACATATATCAACCACACTACAAAGTGTTATATATAATATTGTGTGCTCCACCATGGACAGGGCTAATTGGTGGTGCTCACAACCTCGGTCTGCTAAACTAAAACATCCAACCATGCTCAATAAGGGTACTTCTGTTGTTACACCACTAGACTTCTAAACAGCCTAGGGACTCATACCTCTCAACCTCTTAGTGCAAGAAATCTGGACAATGCCTAAAATTTTTGAGGGACAAAGGCTTAAAAATAGGGATTCATTTTAAATATTGCTCTTATAAACTTAGAAAGTTGTTAGAATGATATGTTTTGTATTAGCATGCATTTTCTGAATGATATGAAGTCTATAATTCAAATGAGTCATTATTTAGTGACTTCAATCCTCAGTGATTTGCCAGAACACCACAAATTTTGTGAGAGACAGACCAAAATTATGAGGCAAAAATCTGGACATTCTGCAAAAATCTGTACAGTTGATAAGTATGCCTAGTGTTATAAGTGCTAATAGGCTACTAGCCTCATATAACACTAGGAAGCTATGTGCCTAGGCAGGCCACTCAAGCTCATGTGCACCACATGGGTTGCTGATGCCATCTACTATAAGTGCACATGCACTCTTGTATAAATCAGACTTGTGTCATGATGCTTGCATTAGTCTGTGCACTAGATAGTTAGGGGTTCAGTTCTCACTGCAGTTGACTGTGTGTGTGTGTGTGTGTGTGTGTGTGTGTGTGTGTGTGTGTGTGTGTGTGTGTCTAATCAGCACAGTAGACATTGCATCCTGCAGTTACTTCTCCAAGGACATGCATTGTCAGTATTTTGCTACCAGCACAAACCTACACATCCATTTTATGTAGCCCTCTCAACCTGTTGTCTCCCACATGGCCTGCTGATGTCATATACTATAAGTTCACCTGCACTGCAGTAAATGTCAGACTTGTGCTGTGGTGCTTGCATTAAGCACTGTATTCTGTAGTCTGTGAACCTAGAAAGATAGGAGTTCTATTTTCACTGCAGTCAATTGGTTGTGTGTGTTTAGTCAGCAGAGTAGACAGGTACTTCTCCAAGGACATGGATTGCCAGTATGTTGATACTTGCACAAGCCTATACATTCATTTCATGCAGCCTCCTAACCTATTGTCTCCGAAATGTTCTGCTGATGTCATCTACTATAATTTCACCTGCACTCCTATAAAAGTCAGACTTGTGCTGTGGCACTTGCATTAAATACTTTGTTTTGCACTCTGTACACCTAGATAGGTAGGGGTTCTATTCTCATTGCAATCACGTGAGTGTGTGTGTGTTTAGTCAGCAGAGTAGACGTGGTATCCTGCAGTTACTTTTCGAAGGGCATGGATCGCCAGTATTTTGATACTTGTGTAAGCCTACACATCCATTTCTTAGAACCCTCCCAAACTATTGTCTCTGACATGGCCTTCTGATGTCCTCTATTACAAGTTTACATGCACTCCTGCAAAAGTCAGACTTGTGCTGGGGTGTATGCATTAAGAACTGTGTTCTGTAGTCTATGCACCTAGATAAGTAGGAGTTCTATTCATACTGTAGTCAAATGTGTGTGTGTTTCTGTTAGCTGTTGCTTGACATTACCAGGAACCTTTTACACCAGCATGTGGGTTACTTATTCTGGCCTCAACAGACTCCCCTGACATCATCACCTATATGATAGGTTTTGATCTGCAGTAATCCCAACAGGCCATTGTCAGAAAGTGGGCTGCAGACCAGGCAGATATGATCTCATCATATACCAAAAGATTACAGTGGCATGGCTTTTAATCTATCCACATACATCATGGCATGGTTCATAGTCTCTATGTTATTTTGATGAGAAAAGCCTGTGGTCTGTCCAGCTACTGCATGCGTCTCATGAGGGTAATGAAAAATAAACCATTATACTGTTTTAATATTTTGATCAGGTTTCACTACAGTGCTGTCATACAATCCTTATATCTGAATATGATGTTGTTACTTATAATGTGCACCATATGTTTGCATTTGGAAATCTTTAAAGACAGAAGTTAGAAATTAATGATACACATTGCATTTTATTACTTTACAACCTTCACATGTGAAATCAGTATAAGGTTGTGATATTTGATGCTATAAACTGTTGAACTTTTCAAGGAGAATGTATGTTCAGGGTACAATGACTACATAAACAACACAAATGCAGATATACTAAACAATAAGTTGCCTATGCACTGTGAGCATCAGACAGAAGGCATTTGTATTCTTGAATCCAAATGATAGAAAACAGGGATATGGCACAGTTATCATTGCTTGCAGACTATGTTGTTGGGGGATAGGGGGCAGGAAGCCTAGGCTGACACACAATGTCAGTGAGTGTGTGTGTGTTTGTATGTGTGAGTAAGAAAGAGAAAAAGGCAGACATATGTATAAAACAACAAATGGTCATTGAGATTAAATGAGTAACTGTAGTGTGTTATCTAGGGGGGTTCTTCAGGTGAAATAGTTGTGTGAGTGTGTGCATGACCACAGCCAACCTCTGTGCTCTATCTATGTCTTGACCTGTCAGACAGGTGTGATCCATGTATGGTTGAGGTGGCAGTTCATCATTGGCATCCCTAACTGGGAGAATTGCCACTGATATGAATTGCACTGTCACGTTGACATTCAGGACAATAGTCAGATGCAGTGCTGCTACCTGAATGTTACTGTCTGTTGGACTAGATGCCCTCATGGGCACCCATGATCATGATTCCCTGGCCTACTATGTCTATGTGTGGACAGAAACATCAGTGATGCACCACTGGAAGTACTGGCAGTATGTAAGAGTGATTGGACACAGCCACATTGGGTGACTGCAAATGATGTGACTGACCTACACCCACAAGGATGCTGTTCCCCTCCCAGTAGACATTCCATCACAGACTTTGTCCATTCCATAACAGACACCCCTCAGTCCCTCAGTCCATCACACACACCCCTCTTTTCCACATCTCATGCATCTGATGCTGTGAATGGGCAATACAGTGGAACCAGTAACACATGGCAGACTGTGCCACATGCACTGTGTAACTGATTCTATATCATTGTCCTTAAAATGTGTGAGGATATGAACTGAAAATCATATAATATGCAGCTGTCAAGAAATGAAGGCCAGCTCGGATGTTAAGGGACATAACCTGTGAATTGTGTGCTGCTTACTCACATTTCCAAACTTACATATAACACTTTCTAGATCTATGCTGATACACCTAGTGGAAGTAAGGTAGCCTGCAGTGCTGTTGTGATTTCCCCCCTCCCAAACAGTAATTACTCACAGCTGCAATCCATTAATAATCTGCATCATATAAAAAGGCAACCTGTAGCTAGCCAAGCTGAAGTTAGTTCTATTTGTTTGGAACATTGAGAACAAGCATTTTCTGGATGATGTTTCTACAGAGGAGTACTCATTCTCACACAATATGTTTTCATTTTGTCACCTACATACTGCATATGCTGGAATATATTTAACAATAATGTGAAGCACAGATATTTACACTATCTGCATGCATTACTTAGAAGTGTACTGATGTCACAGCCATGTTTATCCAGCCCATTTCAGAGGTGGACATGACTGGTAAGACATTAAAATAAATGGAAATTGCTGCTGTGAGAGAAATATGTGGAAATGTTTCAGGGGCAGGTCCTTTGACAGCCATTGCAGCATTTCAAAGATATTTTCTTAGACAAAAGAGTCATTTGCCTGTTCTTTTGTGAGAGTGGTGGCTAAGGTGAGTTACTGTTACAGCAGTAACAAGGATATCTTGCTCTTGTTACTGTCCTTGTTTTGCAAACCACCTGTTGTTAGTATTCTGCATCTGTAGATTCTATTATGTTTTACCAGTGGGTAATACTGACTGGCTACCTTTTCTATTGTATATGTAAACAATATTTTGTAGTTGTGTGATACTTATGTGTATTATACTTCTGTTTTCCTGTAGGCCATCTACAATCATGGCAGCAAGACATGTGAATCCATGTCTACGACCCTTCTCAGATGCCAAACATAATGTAATAATTGATGGCTTATGACAACAGCAAAATATTTACAGCAGGCTCACAGTATAGCAACAAATTGTTCCTGATGTGAATGCTGTGGGCAGCCCCAGCAGAACCTATGAACAAGTGCGCAGCAGGGCAACTGATATGATCACCACTGCAAGAAGGAGAGCAGCTGCAGTAGACCATGACTTCTTGGGTAGAGGTGGAGGCTCTGCTAGGGATCCACCACTGACCCTCCAATGAGCAGTTGCTAGATGGCCTAAGGACCTCATAAAGCTCACAGGAAACTGAAGTTCACTATGTACTGGATGTAGGAGCCAGCAAGTTGGATATACCAACCACATCCCAAAACAAGCTTCTGAGTAGATGTTATCTGAACTGTTGAATACTGTTATATATTTAATGAAGTTAAACAAATAAGCTAATTATGTATCACATGTATTTATTTGTTTGGGGGATTAAAATTTGCTACTGTTATAAACTTAGCTTGGAGTTGTCAGTCATATTTTTTGTTTAAAAGCTTGTTCACTGCAGCTATAAAGGGACAAATGTATTACCCCCTGTGTTACAGTTGATTGTGATGTTGTTGCCCTTACCTCTTGCTTACCTTCTTTCAGGATCATCAGCCCCCCAGAAAAAAAACTTTCTTGCTTAACTTCTTTCAGGACTATCAGGTCTCCAGAAAAGTTTCCCTTCTGCATTTGGCAAGCCAAATAGTTGGATGCTAGTACTGCTGATAAATTTAAACAAATATTGCAGTGAGTTTGATCTGAGGTGTGTTGTATGTATTGCTGAGCTGTCTGTAATAGTGGCAGCACTGTTGTTTTGTTAGCATATGTTGCACTTTAGTAGTGCCAGTATTAATGTATTCCTGTTTGTCTTGTTTTTTTTTTTGTTTTTTTTTTTTTTATCACAGGTGATTCTCTCAGTGTAACTGTGGGCCCTGTGCTACCTGATGTCAATGTAGCAACAGAGTGTGATGATGATGGTGGCCAAACTGAGACACAGTTGTGGGGTGCAGAGGTTAAATCTCACACTAAGGTTGATGTACAGCCATCCCCTGCATTTACATTGGACACAGCCACTATGCCTATGCCTACCCAGTCCACTGAGCCCACAGATCTTGGACAGGTGGAGAACGAAGCATTGAACAGGGAAGTGTGACTACTATGGTTTCAGTGCCTGTTGAGTCTGGCCATAGCCAAAATGTCGGCGAGGTGACATGCAAGAGGATTTATAGGAGTGCTCAGTGGGGGCTTGCTGTCCCTTCTCCATCTGGTGCAGGTGTCACTTCATGTTCCTCTCAACATAAGTTTAGGGCCATCATGAAAGCACAGGCATGATCCCATAAGTGCCCCAGACTAATGCTCAGGATTGTGGATGTGGCACAGTCAGACATGCATGACTACCTCCACTGTGTTGCCAGTTCACTGGATCAGATGAATGCACTTTGGACCAAGGAGTGTCGGTGATGGACTGAGAGATGTCTGTCACGGAACGAGCAGTGTCTGTGAGTGAACATCTGCTGGGAGGGGAACAGCATCCTCATGGGTGCTGATCAGCCACATCATCTGCTGTCAGCCAACATGACCATACAAGATCATGCTCCCATAATGGCAGTACTTCCACTGCTACAAAACTGACTGTGCTGTCCACACACAGAGATGGCAGGCCATGGGATCATGATCTTGGTTGTTCCCATGAAGGGACCTCATCCAGCAGACATCAGTCATGTTCAGGTAGCAGTACTGCATCTGAGCATGGTCCTGGACTTCAGCTAGCCAGTGCAACTGCTGGAAGAGCCAGTTCTTGTTGTTGGGGACAACAGTGATGAACTGCCACCTCTATCATGCATGGCTCACAACTGTCCAATACAACAAGACATAGAGCTAGCACTCAGCTTGGCTGTGTTCAAGCACACTCTCAGACACAAATTTCACCTGGAAGGCCCCTGCAGATATACACACACAACAGCTTAATTTTCTCTATCTGCTCATTTGTTGTTTTGTCCAAATGTCTTCATCTTATTCACATACACTGACTGACCTTTTGTGTCAGCCTAGGCTTTCTGCCCCCACCCCCCACCCCCACACACACACAAAACGCCCTGTGCAAGTGGTGATAACTGTGCCATACCCCTGTGTTCTACCTTTCTGATTCAGGGATACAAAATCTGTGTCTAATGCTCAGGGTGCATAGCTAACTTACTGCATACTATATCTGCATTTGTGTTTGAGAGCTGTTTATTGTGCCTGTGTCTTATATTGGCCTTGTAAATGTAGAGAGTAGAGAGCATCCAAATGTCAAAGATTTATATTGAATGCTGTTGTAAGGATTGTGGATTCAGAAAATGCAAAGTGTATCATCTCTTTGTAACTACTTTCTGTAATGACCACCACACAACACCCTGTTTAAGTGATGATAAGTGTGCCATATCCCTGTTTTCTATGTATTGGATTCAGGGAGACAAGAGTTTGGTGTCTGATGTTCAGGGTACATATTTAATTTACTGCTTAGCATATCTGCATGTGTAGTGTTTAACTGCTCATTGTACCTTTAACTTATATTGGCCTTGGAAAGTTCAGCAGTTGATAGCATCAATATGTCAGAACTTTATCTCTTGTAAGGGTTGCAAAGTAAGAAACTGCTATGTGTATTATTACTTTCTAATATATCGCTTACAGAATTTTTCAGTCCGAATGTACAGTGTACATTACAGGTCACACCATGATATTGAGAGTTTAGGATTGTATGACAACATGGCATTTGCTTTTCCCTTTCTTTAGTTTTCTTCATTTAAAGTTTTTTTGGACCACTGTTTGTTGGTGTCTCACTTAGTGGAAACACTGAAAGGGGCAGACCCACACATTTTATTTGCATGATGGCAAGCATCTCACAACATTTTCAAACACTGTGCACACATCCAGTAAGCAAGCAGTAACTGGAACTGACAAAATGCAATTGGCAGGAGATCCTCATTCTACATCGGGCTTGATCTCTGCTAGTCATGGCTGGTGTTTGTGGGGAGGGAGTGTGCTTCTGAGATCAGAGGTGGGGTGTCCAGGAGTCCAAATTGTTTGTTGAACTCCTAGTTAAGTATCGTCAGACCTAGTAACTGCAGAGGTACTAGTCAGACTCACAATACAAATCTGAAGCATGGGATAGTATTGCCAGGGCTTTGACTAGTGCTACAGGTATCGCCCACACTGGTAAACAATGTTGACACTATTTTGATGACCTCAGAAGGAGGAAGAGGAATGCCTTCAACCATTGGATCAGGGAATTTAGGACTGGGGACATCCCACAGATGTGTAAGTATCAATTACAGCGACTACTTGTAAGGGTTAAAAGCTGAATATAGTCAAGACTGGTATTCATAATGGTGTTCCGTTCTGTTGTGTTTTTTTCACAGATGCCACAGAGAGAGTTTTGAATGTGAGCACCCATGCCACGAGACTGGCAAGGATGAGAGAAGCATGTGGTATGTATGCATCAGAACAGTACTGTAATTGTAGCATTAACATTTTGAGACAGCTTTATTTGCATTTAACACAGTTGTATCAAATTAAGCATGTATCTCGGCCGTAGAAAAGAAAATATGCATGCATTAGTCTGTAGTCAAATACAACAGTACAGTATTTGAGAGTAGTCAGAGGTTGTGGGTTCAAGAACCACAATTCCAAACTATACAATACTGTTAAATTTTCATCAATATTGCAATTTAACTTCAGACCTCTATACATGTAGCCTAAATGGCGTGCTGTAAGCTGTAATCAGTATAATGGGAAAATTAATATCTGAAATATATGCACACATCAAAGATTGCTTGCTGCAGTCTGTAATATAGTGTGGAACTGTTATGAGCTGAGTAGACTTAAAAGTAAAAAAAAAGGTCTTTTTTAGGAGTTGGTAGTCTCAAAATTAAAGTTAAAAGAATAGATTCTTATAATTGTATTAATGTATTGTATGTCACATGTGAAGTCACTAATGTTATCCCTCTTTTTTCTCTCACCCCACCCCTTATCTTCTCACTTTTTTTAATTTTATATTTTATTTTTTCTTTATTTTTTTTCCTACAGTACATCAGGATAGGCCTGTCCCACAGGATCCTCCTGCCCACATTTCACCGGCTACTGCACCACTGGCCAGCACGTCTGGGATGTAACATGGCAGCACCCCACTGCTGATCCTGCACTACCTGGGCTCTCGGGTAGTTCTGCCTTACAGGATAGGCCAGTGTTTTCCTCTGGGAGCAGTGGCAGATTTGGTGATTTTATCATCCATGATGAACTGGCTTGTTGCTTAGGATTGTGTGCCGCACTGTTGGTGCATGCCTATGCTGAATGGAGACACTGCTCTCCAGCATTGTACTCAATAGCACAAGAAGGAGATGAAGACATCAGACACTACAGCTATCGACCCAGTGGGGTAACAGTGGTGACAGTCCAGTGGTTGAGAACTTGATTCTCACTATCAACCAGCTTGACGTCAATGGGTTCTCAATGTCCTCATCCTCATCCCAACCATGTTGTTCACAAACCTCTTGTGTCCTTCACCATCTGACTGTCTTGTCTTGCATGTCCCATGAGTCTGCTTCCTCACCTACCCAACTAACCTGACCCAGATAGTAAAAATCCTGCATTTACCACATGGCAGCAAATTTCTCATTGGGTGCAACCTGTTCATAATGCAGATGCAATGGCCAAGTGCACATGTTGTGTAATAATGTTCCCTATTAAGTAGGATAAAAGTCAGAAAAAGTCAGACAGACTTCAGCAAAACCTGCAGCTCCAGAAGCAAAATTTTGTAATGACAATGTTTATTCAACCACATAGTGTAACTAGTGAAGCTTCCAAAGTGACTGCAGCTGAGGTGACAGCAGTTTATCATGGTGTGAAACAATCACTTATACGAATCCATGGACTATTGAGGTAAACTGACATAGACACTTTACACTGACTCTGCTCTGGCTGTGAAATTCAGCTGTGGGAAGACCAAAGCAGAGTGCATTGTAATGAATGTACTTGCATGTCATTCAGAGGGGCTGCTTATACAGGGACTTGGCACTTTCATTTCTCATTGGGATCAAATACATCCAATAAAGGGAACAGAAAAATATCCCCCTGGATATTCAGTACCTCAGTTAAACCCATGGTAAACAACAGAAACTTCTCAGTTTCTATGTGGATGATAACAGAAGTGCTTAATTCGCCTTTGCAAGAATAAAGGACATCCTTGTACAGAAGGTACTGAAAGTGCAAAATTTGTCTAACTATGCTGCAGACAATGCTTTGTTAGTTATGGCAAGCAAGGGTCTGCTTTTAAACATCTGAAAGCTGAGGTGTCTCACATCATTGCAGCAAGCTGTGTCACATGTTACATAATTGTGTAAAGCATGCCAGCAATTCCTTTGCAAGGTGTGATTTTGTGATGCTAGTTTTGAAATTACAAAATAGTTTTTAACATCTTCCAAAAAAAAAAAAACTAGCACTATTAAAGGACATTTATTCTTTCCTAGATCAAGACTTTAAGGAGATCACACAGCATATTATCAAAAGGCATTGTCTTTGTTCCCAGCTATGGCAAGACTGGTGAGAATGCTAGCCTGCCATTAAAAGTTACTTCATCAAAAGCCTGATGAGTGTCACCATCTCATCTTATGAAATGATGAGGATGGCATCACTGTGGATATCTGAGAGGCAGAGTGCTACATGCATTTCACTTTGTAGATCCTGCTAATATTCCACAAGTCCATTGTAAACTTGAAAGGAACACACTCACTGCCCCAGAGGTGCACACAGTCATGATGAGCTGCAGAGAAGGCTAGATGACCAGATCTGTGGATCTAAAGCTTCATCTGCATTAAAGCACCTTACTCCAGCTGTGGGTCAGCAGGTGTGTAGCAACTTCAGTAAGTTTTATACTAAAGCCAATGACCAGAGAGAGCAGTCCAAGAATAACAGAATGAAGAATCACATTAAGTTAACCTATGTGGGTGATGTGAAGCAGATAAACAATGTCATTCGGTCGAACTGGAAGATCCTAATGTTGGACACAGTACTGAGAGATATAGATGGCCTGAATCCGAGTTTTATATATGGTTGTAATAAAATCTTAAAGCAATTATTGTGTTACCCATCCAATGAGGCTTCTACTTCTGTTATGAATAGAAGAGGCACCTTGAAAAAAAGTTATTTTACTATTATCCTCTGTATTGTCTGAGTGATTAACAGTTAGCTGTGAAGTTTTACACACAACAAAAAGTCACAAAGATGCATTCTACTTTGAACCAATGAAATGGATTGCCAGACTACAAACCTGTATATCACCAGGATTGAACACAAATATAACTTTAAAACTGGCCCTCAAAGGGTGGAAGTTATGAAGAAAGATCTGATAGGCTCATAGGTGGGTCATGTCTCTT